>NC_035433.2:112914733-113214733 GCF_002127325.2 Helianthus annuus | reverse complement strand
TACATCAATGAACCTATCATGGATCGGTAAAATGTTTCATCAGCCCTGTCTCCGGTGAGATCTGGGTGAATCCCATGATTTGTTGCAAGTGGGGTAGCAGCTGGAGTAGAACTTCACATCCCAAATTTCCTAGAATATCACGAACGTACTTCGTCTGGTGAATGAAAATTCCCTCGGGTAGTTGTTCAACTAGTAGACCCAAAAAGAATTTCATCTCCCCCATTGATGACATTTCGAATTTTTGCTTCATCACTGATTCAAAGTCTTTGCACAGACTCTCATTTGTTGACCCAAAAATTATATCATCCACATAAATCTGTAGTATCAGAAGATGTCCGTCGACCTCTTTAGTGAAGAGAGTGGCATCTACTTTTCCACGTATGAACTTGTTGGCTAGTAGGTGTTGAGACAAAGTCTCATACCAAGCTCTCGGGGCCTGCTGTAAACCATACAGCGCTTTGTCCAATAAGTGACCTTGTTTTTGTGGATCGGATCAGTGAAGCCCGGCGGCTGTCCGACATAATCCTCCTTTTTGACCTTCCCATAAAGAAACGCCGATTTTACATCTAACTGATATACTTTGAAGTTCTTCCAAGACGCAAATGCAAGGAAAATTCTGATTGCCTCTAGTCGTGCAACAGGAGCATAGACTTCTGTAAAATCAATCCCCTCCTGTTGACTAAAGCCCTAAACAACGAGTCGAGCTTTGTTCCTTACAACAACTCCTCTGTCGTCTCTCTTACACTTAAATACCCATTTTGTATTGATTTTTCTATGACCATCCGGCAAATCCACTAGCTTCCACACTCCCAACTTTTTAAACTGACAAATAAAACAACTTAATGAAAATTCAGTTTGTAAAGGTGCTACTGTAGAATAAAAACATGTAAGGCCCTGGTCAATTTGACGTCTCGTGCGAACGCCTGTTTGCAATTCTCCTATGATCAACTCCTCTGGATGATATGAAAGAGTTCACGGTATTACTTCACTTGGAACATCTACATTTCCCTCCAGATTAGTAACATTCTGATCTGCATCTTGTTCACCAACTTGGTTTGTTTGACTTGAAATCTGGATCTGCTCCCCCTCAGAATCTGAATCACCATGATCAAATACTGGCATGTTATCAGCTTCTTGATCATCATTCACATCTGACTGATTACCAGGAGCAACTTCATCATCATGTTCACCAGCATTGCTAGGACCTGCTTCATCGTCATTTGAAGTTTCCCGAGGTCTTCTAGAATACTCAGCTGGGAACCTTTGCTGCGACTCATACTCTCGCAAAATATCCAGCTCATCAAAGAAATCTTCATCATCCTCTGATTCTTCTCTCATGTCAAACGAATCCCACAGTTTGTCATAATTATAACGCCATGAATCTCCAGGATTCTGCGGCGGCATAGTATAAACTTGACATTCAACATTTCCAGCTTCAATAATCCGCTTCTCACTTGGAACGAAGACACATCGCATCGGATTTTCATAACCAACAAATATTCCCTCAATGCACTTCGGACCAAACTTTCCATGAGGCTCTATAACTGTACAGGGTGACCCGAACGGTTCTAGATACTTCAAATTCGGTTTGCGGTTATTGATTAGCTCAAAGCATGTTTTGTTGAACTTCTTGACAGTGAGAACCCTGTTGAGCGTATAGCATGCGGCGGAAACAGCTTCAGCCCAAAAATTAATTGGTAACTTTGAATTTGCAAGCATAGTTCTAGCCGTCTCGGTTAATGTCCAATTTTTTCGTTCTGCGACTCCATTCTCCTGCGGAGTGTACGGAGCACTAAACTCATGCAATATACCTCTTTCATCACAAAATTCTTCCATCTTGCTGTTCTTGAATTCAGTGCCATTATCACTTCGAATTCTTTTGATACGCCTTTGGTACAGATTCTCAATTCTCTTGAACAACGCTATCAAACTGTCAAATGTTTTGTCTTTCGTCTTCAAGAAAGAAACCCACGAAAATCTGCAATAATCATCAGTAACGACCAAACAGTAGTAATCTCCTGTAATACTTTTGACATTCACAGGACCGAATAAATCCATGTGAAGCCTTTCCAGAGGTCTTGAAACTGAATTAACTTGCTTTGTAGGGTATGACTTTTTCTTCTGCTTGCCTTTGACACAGCTAATACACTCCCCTTCCAGATGAAAACCTTTGACATGAACTCATGTAACCAAGTCATTGTGCACCAAGTGATTCATCTTCCTTAGGTGAATATGCCCCATCTTGCGGTGCCACAATCTTGATTCTTTCTCAGTTGCTCTGGACACAAAACAATGAGCTTGACCCGAGGTTGTAGTAGCTACGCTCATATCCAACACGTACAGATCATTAACTCTCGGTGCCCTCATGATAATCCATTCCTCAGGGATTACAAATCCTGGTTTCAAGATCAAACATTCTTTGTCAGTGAAGTGAGTAGTATACATTCTGTCACAGATCTGGGAGATACTCAGCAGATTATTTTCCAGCTCAGCAATGTAGTTAACTCTCTCAAACGTCACAATCCCGTTGGATAACGTTCCTTCACCAATAATCCTTCCTCCTTGATTACCAGCAAATCCTACGTATGCTCCATTAATATTTCTCACATCATACAGCAACGCAGTCTTCCCTGTCATATGTCTTAAAGCTCCACTATCCATGATCCATCTGGATACAAGTTTTGGAAGATCCTGCACATAACAAACTATGACTTAACCAACTTTAATAAAGATGCCGATTCATGCTTCGCGATCCAGGAAGTTCCGGCAATTCAAACTACTTAGTCAAACATCGAGTCCACCCAGGCCTCATCAGCCTTGGGTGTAACCTTGACTCTCGCAATTTGAATTTTGAAGTTTTCAGCCTTAAGAGGTGGAAAATTTGCATCATAATCAATTTGAATTGAATCCTCAGAAGGTGAAATCTTTTTCTTAGTTTTAGGTTTCCACACTTGTTGAGATAATGCAACCCGTTTATAAAACTTGTCGTTTTTAGTTACCACTTTCTTTACGGGTTCATTTTTCACTTTGGTGTTATCATTTTTCACACTCTTTTTCCCAACAACCATTGGTGCTTTACCCTTCTCGTCAACTTTCTTCTTTAGAATCTTCACAGTTTCAGTCTTAGGCTTCACATTGGTACACTTTCGTGCAATGTGACCAACTTGATTACATCTGAAGTATGTTCGAGTATCAACAACTCGACTTGTGCCTTCAGACTGAGACTGTGAAGCTCTTTTCTCAAAGAACTCTTCATTTGATTTTGAAAAAATTTCTTTTTCTTCATCAGTAAGTGAACTCGAACTGTTCACAAACTTTTTCTTCTCAACAAACTTCTTGTTTTGAACATTTCTCTTCTGATAAGACTTACCCCCCTGATAACCACCCAACCAATTGTTTTGGTTCTTGTTGTAAAAACGCGGTGGAACTACAGGTTTCTTGTAGTATGATTTATCTTTTCCAAAACTCATTTTTCTCTTTGTTTGACTCAAATTGTTCACTTCGGACAACTCAACTTCGACCAACTTGAAAACATTTGTCAATTTGTTCACATTAACATTCTGAATCGGAAACTCAGAATCCGAAAACAACTTATCTGAACCCAACATCTTGTACATGACAAGATTTGATTCTTCATTTAAGTTGTTCTTGGACTTTTGTTTCGGAATGTATTTGTCCAAGAAGCACCCATCTTCCTCAGTAGTGTCACTATCCATTTTTAGCACATTTTCAACAACACCTTTTACAATATCATTTTGGACACTATCGTCATTGGAAGATGTGAACGTGACATCAATTGAATCCGGAAGTTTCATTTCACTTTCTTCCTCGATTTCAACCAACCCTGATTGCTTTTTCGTGTAATTATCCAAAATCGGCGGTGGAACTCTATGAAAACCCACCCCAGTTCCATCAGAATAAACATCTTCGCCAGCTTTGTTTTTTCCGATGGGTTTGGGAATAATGTGTTGCAAAACAAAACTTGCGGAGCTGTAACTATTAAGCTTCAACTGGATTCGCTCGTTTTCAATTTCAGCCTCTTGAAATTTAAGTTTCAGTTTAGCGATTTCATCCAGTTGTTGGTTGATTGATTCTTCTTTTACTCTTAGCACTGCTTTTAGTTGAACGTTTTCTTTATAAGTTTTACCATTTTGATCATCATTATCTTTCATTGTGCTTTTGAGTTTTTCAAACTTCTCAGGAATCTGACGGTTTTCAAGAATTAACTTTTCATTTTCTTTTTTAACTCTTTCATGATCAATTTTATCATTTTCAATTTGGTTAGTTAATTCTTTTATTCGTTCAGTCGAAGCTTTAACTCTTTTGTCACGATCAAGAAGTTGACTCTCAACGCTTCTGACTTTTGTTGTCAGATCTTCAACTTTCTTACCGTTGAGATACGTGACTGTATTACAAAATTTGCATTCTTTGATGCAATTTTTGCAATCAACATTTCCATCAATTTTCTTACCTGACGCATTTGTTGACAAGTTTGAACTAACCTGGCTTTTTGACTCAGACACGGAGTTAGAGTCTACCTCAAGTGCCTTAGCAGCCAGCACTTTGTCAGCCATTTTTCCGAGGTTTTCAGCAGTTAACTCCTGCGTTGTGTCAATAACCCCAATGTCAACTTTCTTTGCCTTCTCTATCTCTTCTTTCTCCTTCTTCTCTTTCTCTTCTTTCTCTTTCTCATCTCCAGTTCCCCACCATTTATTCTGCCAATAATCATCCTCATCTTTGAACTCCTTGATTATTGCTTCCAGATCAAGAGTTTTGTCATCAACTGTAATATTTCCATATGGGTCAAGATAACACTCTCTGTCCGGATCCCATCTTCTCGCTCTCTTTGCTTCCAAATAGATACCAGATATTCTAATTATTCTGTTTTCAGCCAACATTTTTCTATGTTTATACTTCTGCTCTTCAGTTCGGTTATCTTTCCAAGGAATAGGTTCGTTTTTCGCCATGAATGCGTAACCAACCGCATCTTCCTCCGGTAGAACCTCTTTACTCCAATCATAACCCTCATCATCATAATCACCGCAAGAGCTCTAGATTTCTCTTTGTTGTCTTCAACCTGCTTCAATCTAGGCGGCTCGGATTTATTCTGGTGATAAATCGCCTTCTTGTAGTAATCCTCTCTGAAAGGGTTCTCCGACTCATCAGCATATGCGTTTCTGCATTCTCGCTTGAAGTGACCTTTCTGCTTACACTTGAAGCATGTCACCTTGGACTTATCAAAACCCAGCTTGGTAGATGGACCACCAATTGTCTTCCTGCCGGTTATTTCAATGAAACGTTGTGCTCGACGAACAGCACTGGCCATGCACCAACGAATGTCTATTAATTCCATTTCTTCGGGATCTATTTGATCATAGTCCTCTTTTGTTAGGTTGGTGTTGCCTATCTTCCCTGCTACTAACCCTTCATACGATTCCAACACATATGCTAGGAAAATCATCTGTTGTTTAGCAGACTCCTCATCAAAATTCTGAGCATTCTTTAGGTCTATTGCGATGTTGCATTGGAAACGATTCTTTACATCAGAATGACTTGCAGATGATGAAGATCCACTGTGATAACCACTGTGATTTCCACTGCTTTGATTGCTTTGACTTTCTTTGCTAGTTGTGGACACATTCTCAGCAGAAAAAGCAGTTTTGGGAGAAGTTGCTTTTGGCATCATGCTTTTTGGATAATACAATTCCAAATTCTGCTGGTAGGATGAGTGATTGACTTTGTATGTCTTCTTCAGTTCCAACTCGTGACTTTCAAGTCTCTCAATTAACAAATCCACAGTCAACTTTTCAGGCTCGATAGTGTTTTTCAGCATCAGCGCATAATATCTCCAATCCATCTCGTCTGGTAATGAATCGAACAACTTGTCTACTAGCTCATCATTAGAATACGTAATTTCATGTCTAGCTAGCTCTAATTTCAAATGTCTAAACCTCTCGATCATCTTTGACACTGATTCATTCTTTAGACAGCCAAATAAATCAAATTCTTTCCTAAGAAGTTTCTTTTTACTTTTCACAATTTCATCACTTCCTAGACATTTTGTTACTAGCTTTTTCCAGAGATCTTTTGCATTTGAATAATCGATCAATGAGATTATGTCTTCCCGGACGGACTGAAATAACAATGCCACACATTTCTGCTCAGCCACAAATGATTCAATCTCCTCAGCTGATGTTAATGTTTCACCATTTTTGTTTCCATCTAAATAACCGTTTTTCAGACTCCTCCAGCTGGGAAATGCAAATGCCATCAACCAATCTTCAAACTTTCTTGACCACCGACTGTATTCCTCGATAGCCATTAGCTTTGGAGGTTTATCGAACGTTCCAAAGGCACTTTCAGATTCCCAAGCTTCCTTTTTCTTTGCATTCGGCGGATTCTCATTCTTATTGCTTGACGAAGTATCATCATTTCCAGAATTTCCAGAGAATGCATACATGTCGCTAAACGGATTCAAGAATATGTCATCCATCTTGAATGTACCTGAAAAATCAGCAAACACTTAGAAAAATTTTTGAAATTTTGGAAAATGGTGACTGATAAGCGAAATATCAGTTATTGTGACACAAAAGCGAAATAGCAGTGTGTCTGTATAAGTGAAATCAGGGATGTTCCTTTGAGCAAAACCCTAGTTGACAAATAAGCGAAATCAGGTTGTATGAATGAGCGAAATCAAGTGTATTAATGTTCGTATGAGCGAAATAGCAATCTGTCCGTATGAGCGAAATAGGGTGACTTATGAGCGAAATTAGGGTGATTTATGAACGAAATCCTTCGAATACCATAAAAGCGAAACCCTGTTTTTAACCAGTTTTTACCATTTTTAAGCCGTATTTTAACCTGATTCTTTCTAGGGTTTGTTATTACTGTGTTTCACACGTTATATTCAAAATTCAGGCCATTTCGACCGTAGGAACCAGTTCAATCGAAAAATATGAGAGAAAGTGAGTAGAAGTAAGAGAATTTGGTAGAATCAAGCTGTAGTAGTATGAACTCCTCGTCCTAAGCTCTGATACCACTTGCTGGACCGGTTTCCGACCCTAAACAGTCAGTATAAGGTAGTTCATCTCCAAATACAAAGGCGGAATCAATGTAGATGAAGTAACACAGCAGTTCCTTTCAATTCCTTCTCTATTTATGCTTTCTGAATGCAATTTGACAGGGTTTCGTTACAAAGCATATGACTAGGTTTCGCTCCAAAGGTTACAACTGAATTCACACAACAGGTATATATAGGTTGCCTGGTTTCGCTCTTATGACATACCATATAGCGAAACCCCATGTGAATAGATAAGCGAAACCCTCCAGGTGACCACATGAGCGAAACCCCTAACCTAATGTGTACATATAAGCGAAACCTCTATAATAAACCTAATCTTGATTTCCAAGCTCAAATCTAATTTATATTGACCTAAGACTCAATGCATACGTAGTCAACAGACATTTCGTGCATCAACAGATATGATTTCGCTCCAACATGTACATGTCACCAGAAGCGAAATCACATCATTACATTATGAGCGAAATTAGTTGTTTAACATCTCGGGCGAAATTAGACTGTTGAGGTTTCGCTCCAAATGACAACATGTCATTTGGGGCGAAATCACATGCTTAATCCAGTTCTCGAATTTCGTGCCCAGAACTATCCTATTCAATACAAGACTCGATACAAGACGTAGTCGACAGACGGATGCACCAACATTCAATGATCTGTCTTTTGTTAGCAGATAACTTTTGTTGTCTTTTTCATCAGTCTTCTCCACAATGCCTTTCATATTATCTCTAAACAACTTTAGTTAATCAAAACCAATGATTAACTTATTGATAATGTATTCAATTGAATGCATTATTTCACGAACAACATCATTAATAGTTTCATCCTGCACATTTTCACCATCACGCATAACCATAGACATACTTCACTGGAAAGGTGAATTGTGAATCACATCTCTTGTCCAATTTTAACAATGTATTTCTTTGGAAATTCATTAATACCACACAATCTTAAAACATAGAAAACATGTCGACACAACAAACCATATCGCTCAAAACACTTGCAACTGCATAATATTGTCAAGTCTTTCAAATTAAATTAACCCGCAAATATCCAATTAAGTTTTTTCATTATAATCACGTATTAACAACTATAATATCGTAACCTGAGAAAAATTTCTTTATATTGTAGGTGTAATCCCATAATAACAATTGTAACCACATAATGCCCCCTTATATTGCATATCTAACCAGGAAATAAGCAAAAACTTATAAACGCATGATGCTTTATATTGTAGGTTTAATCACGTAATAACACAATTTTAATCACGTAACATGAAAAGAAATTCTTAAAATAATAGATAAAATGCTAAGGATACCTCAATTAATCCAGTACCCTATGCAGAACGATCTTTAATTAAGAACCTCCCATTATCACCATCATTTAAAGAAAATACATTTATATATTTGTTAACAACTCCATAAATTTCTTCTTGGACATCAAAAAAATATTCCTTGTATAAATTTCCGAAGTTTCAGCCTCAAGAGGATAATTAGTCCAAAAGTCTGGAGTTTTATACCTTGTCTCGTGATCATTTTTCCTGTAGTTATACCTTTAGGATTCCATAACAGTTTCAAAATGACTCAACAATTCAAGAAGCGTTAATTGAGCAATAGAATATTATCTCTCTTCCACCCCTTCCAAACCAATATGCTCCCATCTAGGAGGACGTACAAATGGGAGGACCCTCCAACCCAGTTGGCGCTGAAAATTTTGTACCTTCAGGTTATGATAACCCGATACCTACCTACCCTAACCCGCCTGGGTATAATTACCCTTATCATTCAACCACGGCAGAATATGCTAACTCCGCCACTGCTCCTTCGTATGACCCATATCTTGAGGCTATAATCCAAAATGCCCATTACTGTTGGGTTTAAGACGTGTAGTCTAATGTTACCAACGAATCAAGTCAACAAAGTCAACGCCAATAAGTCAAAGTCAACACGCAAGTCGACATGAGAAGATCAAAGAAAGATATGGCATGTGGAAGTTCGAGATCTGGTAGTTATATTGCTTTGGTTAATTAAATATATTTTGTTTAGACAAAATCTATTTATTATCTTCATTAATTAGTTTTCATGTTTAGTGCTACTTTTGGTAAGTTATTATCTCTAGGGACCTAAATGTAATTAGCCTAAGTGGTTTCGGCTATAAATAGAAAGAGATGATTAGGGTTTAGGAGAGCACACATTCTAGAGAGATTTGGGGGTAATTGTATTCATCTTATGCAAATCAATCAAGGGTTTGAAAGTTATATTTTTTGTGTGTGTTCATCATCTATAATCAAATTTGGCTCAGTTTAATCCTAAAATTACACCCACCTTTTCCAGCCACTTACCATAACCCTAGTTACCAATATCCAGTAAACCCTCAACCTCAACCACAGGTTCCGATGGACGCTATTAACCAAGCATTGCAAAAGACGAAACAAATCCAGCGCCAAGTAGAGCGTAGTGAACAAAGGACAAGTAAAATATACCAGAAATTGTCCAAGATAGTGAAAGGCAAGAAAGATGAATGAAGATATTTTTTTTAAAGTTTATTCTGTATTTCGTTTTATTTTCAAAAAATTTTGAATAGGACTAGCTCTTGTATGTCCTTGTTATTTAATAAAAAGTTTGGTTTTGAACCATAATAATAAGATTTCAATTATGTTATTATTATTTACTTAGAATAAGATCAAAAATTTAATTGATCCGCCCCTAAAGCTGTAAATCTTCTTGATGGCTCGTAGAATTAAAATATAAAATGGCTAGTCAGAATAATGACAATAATAATGGTGGTGGTGGTGGTGGTGCACCCCTCGATCATGAAGGCAGAGGAAATAACCTCCAGGCCTTAATAGCTAAAGAAGTCAGAAAAGCCATGGCTATCTTTATGGCCAATTATAAAGGGCCACAACCATCAAGACAAACTTTTATATCCACCTCACTCTACCGCCCATAAATCCCATAGCTCTTATTATTCCTCCACTAGGAGTAAAGCTAGTGGCTCTGAAAATGTCTTAAAGAGAAAACCTCGAAATTCCAAGGATGGGTGCTCCTATAAATACTTCATCTCATGTAAACCTCGTGATTACGAGGGAGAAAGGAGTTATCGATGCTTTAAAAGGCTCAATGAACCGAAGACAGTAATGATATCAGTGGATGTGCTGAGAAAGACATGATTAAATATGTGTCTCAATCTTTTAAGGATGATGCCTTAACATGGTGGTAGGCCAAAGTCTCCCTTTTTAACATGTGTTGGAAGAAGTTTGTGGAGTTGATTAGAGAAACCTATTGTTGGGTTTTTCACATGTTTATCAAAGTCATTTTATCCATATAAAATGAAAAAAGCAGTGGAAGAATTATTTAAAACATGTTACTTACTTAATATAAAAACCCTTTTATATGCAAAACCCAATAACCCGGATCCATATATGAACATGCATGCTATCAAAAGACAACCATAGGGTGTTTTATGAAACTACCTTTCAAAGAGTAAGGAGTCTTGAAGAAGATGATGTTTCTTGATGGTAGCCTCCAAACAAGAAAGCCTCAAGCAAGTATACCCCAAGCCTCCGACAAACACCTTTTGATTGCTAGGATTTTCACTAATAAAAACTCCTCTTGGATCCTCCTAATTTCCGAAAATTCTATGGAGAAAAAGAGAGTTTCTTTGCACAAAACTTAGTGAGAGAAAGTATGTGAGAGGACAAGCAAATCTTGTATCATCTTTTTGAGATATGTTGCATGTATATTGAGTGGTGGAAATCCACCTTGAGAACCCCATAGGGCCAGCCACTAAGGGATTCTCCCACCCAAAAAATACAAAATTTTTCCTTTAATTTTAAGTCTTGTATTTATTTATAACTTTTATAAAATATAACATAACATGTTACAAGATTTATGCAACATCTCACAACCTTTTATAATGTTATTTAACCCATTAAATAACAAGATAAAATATTCTCTCAAAATAAGTTATCCATATAATTTATTAGTTTCTCAAGTGCAATTTTTTAGAAAACCAATTTCTAAATATTCTGAGTGTTAATATTTATTTGTTTAATCATATCATAAATAAATATTATAGGTGTTTTATCTAGCTTCTTATTGGGTATGACCTGACTTGGATCATAACGTACTAGCCACATCAATTTAATATGTGTCTTGGGCATACCAAGTCCAACAATCTCCCACTTGCACAAGATACATAGAAGATTGATGCAAGTAGCAAATACCGCCTAACAACGGTTTACTACCCCTAATACGTATGACGAAGTGCCATTCAATAACATCATCCCCTTCAAGTCCCTTACTTGAACATGATTTAGGTGAATCAATTATTTATCTTTTGTTTAGAGATGTCATGTCAAATCCAGAGACATAGAGTGATCATTCTCTGTTGATTTAACTTTAGCAGGCCTTAGACATCTTACTCTCAACGAATAAGAGTAACAAATCCCTTCTTGACTACATATGTCTCTCACAATCACCTCGTACCACACCTGAGCTTAGCCTTATGTACTGTCATGTTACGGACAGCGAAGAACTAGGTCAAGGTATAATGTTTGGTGAATATCAAGACCCAATATGTATCTCAGGTCAGAGGATACTATGATATTCACCTTTACTCAAATTTACTTATGATCAATCACCAAATATTCCATATAGTAACATTTGAGAGCGGGTCAGTCCAATATTTGTATCCCACAAATATCTATGAACTTTGGCAGCAACACTTTGCTCTATATTCATACCTAATGAATATCCACTAATCCAAGTTCATAATAGTCTTACATTCATATTTGTTCCCACAAGTATGATCGACTACGGACATTTAGAATAATTAACTTATTCTTGGATTTAAACACGCTAAAATGGAACATAACTCAAAATACCATGTAAAAGAGTTAAAACAACAATTGTTCCAATATCCAAATACAAAATAGATCAAATCCAGTCACTAGAATATCGATGTCCTAAGGCACAAGTATGACCCTCAAGCTTTTCCCATTCAAGGTGCTTCATCAGCGGATCCGTAATATTTTGATCGGTGTGAACTCTGCTAATACATATCTTTCCCTTTTCAACTTCATCCCTTATGTAGTTAAATCTCCGCTCAATGTACATAGTCTTTTGATGTGCACGAGGTTCCTTGATTTGAGCAATCACACACTCGTTATCACAAAAGATCTCTAGGGGGTCTTTAATGGTAGGGACTACCCCTAGGTCGGCAATGAATTTCTTTAACCATGCAGCTTCTTGCGCTGCCAATGAAGCGGCGATGTATTCTGATTATGTAGTGGATAATGCTACCACATCTTGCTTCGAGCTCTTCCAAGAGACTGCGGCTCTATTCAAAATGAAGACATACCCCGATTGTGATCGAGAATCATCTCGATCAGTTTGGAAACTCGAATCCATGTAACCCTTTACAACGAGTTCCTCTTCACCAGATCCATATATTAGAAATATATCCTTAGTCCTTCTAAGGTATTTCAATATACTTTTAACAGACGCATATGGGAATCCTTTCATTCTTTCTTGCTCATCCTTTTAGCTTGGACATTGAGACGCATTCAATGTTGTCCCCTTTTGAATCGGTACCAAACCTTTCTTAGAGTTCTCCATCTTGAACCTCTTCAAGACTTTATCAATGTATGCACTTTGGTTTAAACCTATCAAGTGCCTTGATCTATCCCTATAGATCTTTATTCCCAAAATATAGGCGGCTTCTCCAGGATCTTTAATGGAAAAACAACTTCCAAGCCAGGTTTTTACACCTTCCATGGTTGGAATGTCATTTCCAAGTAGTAGAATGTCATCGACATAAAATACTAAAAAAGTGATGATGCTCCCACTAGCCTTCTTATACACACAAGCTTCATTAGCGTTCTTGATGAATCAAAATTTCTTAATATCTTCATCAAAATAGTGATTCCAACTTCTCGATGCTTGTTTCAATCCATAGATTGATTTCTTTAACTTGCATACTTTGTTAAGATGTTTTGGATCGACAAAACCGTTAGGCTAAACCATATAGACGTCTTCATCAAGATATCCATTGAGGAAAGCCGTTTTGACATCCATTTGCCAAATCTCATAATCATGATGTGCAGCTATGGCAAATAATATCCTAATTGACTTTAGCATTGCCACGAGGAGAAGGTCTCATCATAAACAACCCCTTGAGTTTGAGTGAAACCTTTTGCTATAAGTCTCGCTTTATAAGTATCCAAGTTACCATGCATATCGGTTTTCTTCTTGAAAACCCACTTACTTCCAACTACTTTGGAGCTAAGAGGTGGCACAACCAATTCCCACACTTGGTTGTCAGACATGGATTGCATCTCTACATTCATGGCTTCAAGCCATTTGTCACAATCGGATTTTGACATTGCATCAAGGTATGTGGTTGGTTCATTCGAATCTACCACGTAGCATCCATCCATGAAAAATCCATATCTTTCAGGTGGACTACTAATTCTAACTGATTTGCAAAAGTTTTGTGTGTATTGATCAACCACTTGATCGTTTTCAACGACCTCTTGTTGAGTGCTAGTATCAACCAAACGTGTATCGGCTTGTGGTTCTTGATCCTCATCAAGTTCCACTGTTCTACTAGTTCCTTCCAAAAGGAACTTAGCTTCCAAGAACTCAGCCTTTCGATCAATAAATACCTTTTGCTCTGTTGGATCGTAGAAATAATATCCTATATCATCTTTAGGATATCCTACAAAGATACACTTAGTGGATCATACTTCCAATTTATATGGGGTGTATTGCTTCACATAAGCTTCACAACCCATACCTTCAAATATGATAATGATGGAGCCCTTCCATGCCATATTTCAAAAGGTGTCTTATCCAATTTCTTGGTTGGGGCCAAATTTAGTATATGGGCCACGGAGAGCAAAGCATAACCCCGAGGTAATGTGCTCCTAGCCATCATAGATCGAACCATATCCAATAGAGTTCGATTCCTCCTCTCAAATACACCATTATGTTGTGGTGTTCCAGATGAAGTAAGTTGTGAGATTATCCCACAACTCCTAAGATGATCTTGAAAAGCATCACTAAGGTATTCACCTCCTCTAACAGAACGAAGAACTTTGTTTGTCTTGGTGAGTTGATTTTCTACTTCACTTTTGAAGATTTTGAACATTTCAAAAGCTTCATCTTTGTGTCTTAGTAAGTACATATAACCATAACGACTATAGTCGTCGGTAAAAGTAATGAAGTATCTTTCACCATTCCTAGTCATTGGATTAAAAGCACTACATACATCCGAATGTATGATACCTAATAAATCTTTTGCCCTTTGGTTGGTGCCACTAAAGGGTTTCTTAGTCATTTTACCTTGTAAACAAGATTCACATTTATCAAATGAATCAAATTCATTTGTCTCCAAAATACGATTCTTTTGAAGTGTTAGCATGCGATTTTTGTTTATATGACCAAGGCGACAATGCCAAAGATAGGTCTCACTCAAATCCATTTTGAGTTTCTTGGTGTTTGCTTGGTACATTGAACTATCGAATGATGTATTATCATGAACCAATTCATAAATACCATTTGAAGGCATAGCTTTAAAGTAAAACATGCCATTCATCGAAACATAAATGTCATTGTTTACAAACTTTAAATCAAAACCATATTGTCTCAAAAGGGAAACTGAAATAATGTTCCTAATCAAACTAAGAACATAAAAAACATTCTTCAAAAAAAATTTCAAAACACTAGGAAGTTTCAAAACATAGTCTCCTCGGGCTTCAACTTGAACTTTGCTCCATTGCCCATGAAGAGACTAATGTATCCCTTCTTGTAATGTTTATTTCTTTTGAACCCCTGCAACAAATTGCAAATATGAGTTCCACATCCGGTATCTAATACCCATGTGTTTGAAGAAATAACATTAAGGTCAATATGTATCATAAAGATTATACCTAAGGTTTGACTCGCATCTCTCTTGTTTTTCAACTCCTTGAGATAGGTTGGACAATTTCTATTCCAATGCCCTATCTCACCAAACTGAAAGCATGGATTGTTCATGGCAACCTTTGCCTTCTTTTCTTTTGGTTTCGGTGGTTCCGATTTAGCCTTTCTTTTTCCTTTCCCTTTGAAGTGCCCCTTTCCTTTGGCAACATTTGTTTTGGAATCGGGGTGATGCCCTTTCTTGTTGCCACCCTCATTGATCGTTAGAACGGGTAAAGCCTTTTTACCCATTCTCGCTTTGGCCATTTTGAGCATTGCACGAAGTTCACCAATGCTCTTGTCCCATCCATTAATATTGTAGTTCATAAGAAAAGCCTCAAATTTCTTTGTTAAAGAGTTGAGGATCAAATCCATAGCCAACTTTTTAGAGACAGGACAATTGAGCCTTTCGAGGCGATCAATGTGGCTTTTCATCTTAAGGACATAAGATGAGACCGATTGGGTTTCCTCCATTCGACGTAAGATCAATTTATAAAGTTTACGAAAATCAACCATTTAACTTTTTAATTAATATTACTTTGACCCGTCATTTAACCAAGTTAACGTGATTTTCAGGAGGTGCCATTTTGAGGGATTAACACCTAACTAATTACGATCACGTAGCCATGTTCAATTCGAACAATGGCTGGACCATAATGGTCTAAACCAAAAGTCAAAGCAAAAGTCAATTTGCTTGACTTTCGGCTTAATAAAAGCCTATAAACTGAAAGAACAAGGATGGAGCACTTACAAGTGGTCCAAGAGAACGATTGTAACTCAGAGGGAAGCTCCTTTCAAGTTAGGAACTTCCAGAGAGGAGTAGAGAAGATAAAATGAGAAGGTGCAAGTTTGAAAGTGTGATTTATGCACCTATTTATACTTGAATGAAGTTGATCAGATCATTATAGGTGTCTAGAGGTGTTAGAGGATCATAGCAAGTGTTCTTGGACGTGGCATGAGCTGCTAGAATGCTCAAATATGCAGATTTGCTTGGGCTCCAAACAATTTTTGTCTCTGGTGTCCCTTTACGGACCGTAAGGGATAACCCTTTGCGGTCCGTAAGGACCTTATGCGCCCACAGACTTTAACTTGCATATGGACCGTAAGCCACAAGCCTTTACGGTCCGTAACCGATCAACAAAACTCAAAAATTCCATTGCTTGCGGTCCGTAAGCCTAAAGGCTATATGGTCTGCAAAGGTCACTCAAGGGAAAATAAATTTTCATGTTGACACTTTTAGTCCCTCCACATTGATACTTTATATTGTCAAAATTAGTCCCTCTCATCCAACATTGGGCACAAGTGAGAGTATGGACAGGTGTCAGTATATGACTGGACACGAATTTACGAGGTGTTATGGTACCCTACCTGATTACCCTAGAATCTAAGCATATCGCTAGATACATAGGGGGATTAGCACCCGAGATCAAGGGAATGGTGAAATACTCGAACCCTACAACCTTCATATCCATAGTAGATCTAGCACAAGCTCTAATCGAAGATGAAGTTCGGTTGAGAGCAGCAGGGGCCGATTACACACCAAGAGAAAATGGGAAGATAGCCACTACATAAATTTCAAGAAAGGTAGAACTGATTCAAGAAGGAATCAGTCGAGGTCTAATGATGACATACCCTAATGTAGAATGTGCAAAAAGAGGGACTTCGGAAGGTGTAGTTTGGAACCACAAAAAATTGCGGTATTTGCAAGAAAGCTAGCCACCAGACTCACGAGTGTAAAGACATACGAAATGGTTTTTTTTTTTTTTTGTTATGAATGTGGTGAGAAAAGCCACATTAGGACCAGTTGCACCAAGTGTGCAACGGACGGAGGTGCTAAGACTAGTGAGGCTAAAAAAGGCAACACTAGAGCCTTTCAATTAATCGCTAGGGAAGTGGTGAAGGATGTGAACATTATTACAGGTGTATTCCTCGTTAATGATATTTTTGCAAGAGTCTTATTTGATTCTAGAGTTGGTAAGAGCTTTGTAGATCATAAGTTTTGTAAATTATTAGACATGCCCATAACAACCCTAGATCTTCCTTATGCGGTTGAAATGGCCGATGGAAACATATAAATAGCTTCTAAGATCTTAGAAGGATATGTTATATCCATTAAGAATCAATCCGTCCCAATCAGCCTTCTCCCTATGACATTAGCCAGATTTGATATAGTTGTAGGCATGGGTTGGTTATCCCATAACCAGGCCCGTATTGCCTGCGATAACAAACTTATCAAGATCAAATGCCCATTTGATGTTGTACTCACGTTCCATGGAGACCACCACTATGGATTGCCAAATAAGCATCCATGCCTAAGGCATCCAAGTGTATACAAAGAGAATGTGTCATTTACATGGCACAAGTTACCAGAGACAACCCTAAGCCAAAGATAGAGGACATCCTGGTTATATCTAAGTATCCAGATGTGTTCCCTGAAGATTTACCTAGTCTACCCCTGGACAGGTAGGTTGAGTTCCTAATTGACATTTTGTCTGGGTCGGCACCTATAGCCAAGTCTCCGTACAGCTTTGATCCAATGGAGCTAGAAATTATTGGAGAAATGATTCATCCAACTAAGTTCCTCGCCTTGGGGAGCTCTTTTGGTCAAGAAGAAAGATGGGTTAATGCGGATGTGCATTGACTATTATGAGCTGAACAAGATTATCTCTAATAATCGTTACCCTTTGCCAAGGATAGATGATATGTTTGATCAACTACAAGAAGCAAGTTATTTCTCTAAGATCGACCTTCGATCTGGTTATCACCAACTAAAGGTCAGAAGTGAAGACGTTCCTAAAACTGCTTTTAGGATGAGATACGAACATTGTGAGTTCCTGGTCATGCCATTTGGACTCACTAATGCACCTGCAGCAGTCACGGATCTCATGAATAGAGTCTACAAACCGTATTTAGATAAATTTGTCATCGTCTTCATTGACGACATCCTTATCTACTCCAGAACTAAGGAAGATCATGAGGATCACCTTAGGAGTATTCTTGGATTGCTAAAGCAAGAAAAGCTTTACACAAAATTCTCTAAGTGCGAGTTTTGGCTTAGAAAGGTCCAATTCTTGGAACATATGATTAGTGAGTGTGGTATCTAAGTTGAACTCACTAAGATTGAGGCAATTATGAATAAGGCAACACTCAAGTCACCTTTAGAAATTTGAGATTTCCTAGGACCGGTTGGTTATTATAGGAAATTTATCGAGAACTTTTTTAGAACAACCACTCCTTTGACTGCTTTAACCTGAGAGAACGCGAAGTTTAATTGGGGATCTAAGTAGAAAGAATCCTTTGAGATTCTAAAGCAAAGCTTAAGCAATGCCCCTGTCCTCTCTTTACTTGAAGGTATCGAAGACTTTGTCATGTACTGTGATGCTTTGCACACAGGATTTGGTTGCGTGTTAATGCAAAGAGGCAAGGTGATTGCCTATGCATCTCGATAACTCAAAGTACATGAAAAGAACTACATAACCCACGATTTGGAGTTAGGTGTGATTGTATTCGCAAGCTTTGGAGACACATTTTTACGGTACCAAATGTGTTATATACACAGATCATAAAAGCTTGCAATATATATTCAATCACAAGGATTTGAATATGAGGCATCACTGATGGATGGAAACTCTTAATGATTACGAAGTGAAATTCGTTATCATCTGGGCAAGGTTAACGTCGTTGCAAACGCCCTTAGCTGGAAGGAAAGAGTTAAACCCATTTGGGTTCATGCTAAAAGACTTGAGCTCAGAATCAGCTTGATGGAACAAATCTTGAATACTCAAAAGCAAGCACGAATGGAAGCAAATGCTTGAGCTAAAGGATTAGGTGGTACTGTGGAACAGTTAACACCTGGAAATGATGGAATTTTAAGATTAAATGGTAGAATCTGGGATCCTGTCTTTGGGGGACTCAGAGACATGATTCTGGAAGAATCACATAACTCTAAATATTATGTACATCTTGGTGGAGACAAGATGTACCAAGATCTGAAGAAGAATTATTGGTGGATGTGCATGCAAAAGTCCATAGCAGCCTATGTAGCTAAATGTCTGACATGTTCATAAGTTAAAGTTGAACATCAGAAACCGTTAGGTTTACTACAACAGTTAGAATTACCCAAATGGAAATGGGAAATGGTGACCATGGATCTAATTACTAAGTTGGCAACGACACAATTTGGGTCATGGTCGACAACTGACTAAGTCAGCGCATTTCTTACCAATTAAACAAACTTTCAATTTGGATAAATTGGCCAAGTTATATGTGGATAACATAGTATCCCTTCACGGAGTTCCATTATCCAGAGTATCTGATAGAGATACTTGATATACATCCCATTTCTGGAAGAGATTTTAGCAAGCTCTAGGAACCCGATTGAATTTCAGTGTGACTTACTATCCACAGACAGATGGTCAAAGTGAGCATACAATCCAGACTTTGGAAGCCATGCTTAGAGCATGTGTTACTGATTTAGGTGGTTGTTGGGATGACCACCTACCATTAATTGAATTCTCCAATAATAATATCTACCACACTAGTATAAAAGTCGCTCCGTTTGAGGCTTTATACGGTAGAAAGTGTAGAACGCCCGTATGTTGGGCTGAAGTTAGAGAAAGCCAATTATTTGGGCTTGATATCATACTTGAGACGACGGATAAGATTATGCAAATACGTGATAGGCTCAATGCTGCCCAAGATAGACGGAAGAGTTATGCTGATAAGAGGATAAAACCTCTTCAATTCCAAATCAGAGATAAAGTTATGTTAAAAGTATCACCTTGGAAAGAAGTCATGAGATTTGGAAAGAAGGGCAAGTTAAGCCCAAAATACATCCACCATTCGAGATAATCGAATGTGTTGGTTCCGTTGCTTTATAACGTTAAACTTCCTGACGAACTAAGTGGAATTCCTTATGTGTTCCATATTTTGAATTTAAAGAAATGTTTGGCCAATGAGTCACTAGCAAAGCCTCATTATGATGTGCAAATCGATGATAAGTTACGATTTACTGATAAACCTTTGTCGATCAAGGATCGACAGGTTAAAAAGCTCCGTAAGAAAACGATCCCCATTGTGGAAATCAAATAGGCTTCCCATCGTGGCCCTAAATACATATGGGAGGTTGAATCAAATATAAGACAGAAGTACTCCCATCTATTTGAATAAAATCTCGAGGACGAGATTCCTTTTAACGAGGTGAGGATGTAACAACCCGCATATTTATAATGAATCCTAGCATGAAACGTGCCAAAAACTCTCCATATAATTCAGATATGTTGAAGAAGAGGGACAAAAATAATCGAAAACAACAACAACAACCGTACCTACTACAATCCCACCTATAGCCAAGTTATTGGTAGGGTCTGGAGAGGGTGAGATATAGGCAAGCCTTACCTCTATCCCAGGGGATATAGAGGCCGCTTCCAGTGAGACCCCCAACTCCTAAACCAAATCCAGATATAAGAGTAAAATAAACATACAAAAAGTATATAACACAAATGCAAGCGATAACACACATAGGCTGTCAATATAAAAATGAAAAATCAAACCCCTAAGTCGAGCATCTAATTCCAAATCGAACTATCCTCCTAAATGTCGTTAACCTCAATCCTATGTCCCTAAGAACTCCTATCCTTGACCATGTCCTCAGAAAGGTGCAAGTCTGTCAAATCCTGTCATCCCAAGTTAGTTTTGTCTACCTCTACTCCTTCTTCCCTCCACACTAATGGTTTCCATGGTTCTAACTGTGACCATTGTCGGTCTCCTCCTAATATGGTCAAATCATCACAACTTCCATTCTCTTATCTTGTCTGGTATACTAGCAACCCCTAATCTTACCGTAAAAACCTCATTTCTTATCTTGTTCAACCTAGTGTGTCCGCACATCCACCGCAACATCCTCATCTCTGCTACCTCCAGCTTACGCGCCTGTGTCTTCTTGATAGCCCAACATTCTGTTCCATATACCTTAGTCGGTCACACCGCCACCCTATAAAATTTATCCTTTAATTTATTTGGAAACCTCTTGTCAAATAATATGGCCGTTGTGGCTCTCCACCTACACCATCCAACCTGGATGCGGTGGGCTACATCACTATCTTTCCCCCATCACTCTACACAAACGATCCTAAATACTTGAACTTGGTTGTTTGCGGTACCACTTAGTCCTCAATGGTAATCTGAGTTTCCTAGTCGTTACCTGTCCCACTAAAGTTACAATATAGGTACTCAGTCTTAGAGCGACAAATCCTTAAACCCTTTCCTTCTAAGGCTATCCTCCACTCCTCTAACCTCGCATTTAGGCTATGTTTACTCTCAGCAATTAATACAATATCATCCATAAAAAGAAAACACCATGGGACTATCTCTTGAATCAGCTTTGACAACTCATCTAGGACCCCCACGAAGAGAAACGGACTCAACACCGACCCTTGGTGCAGTCCTACCTCCACAGGAAAGAAATTCTATCCCCTATGGGCACTCAAACACTAGTTTCAGTCTTAAGATACATATCCCTAATTATGTCTATATACCTCCCAGGAACCCCTGTACTCGCTAGGCTATCCCAAATCAATTTACGTGGTACACTATCATATGCCTTTTCAAGGTTAATGAACACCATATGTAGATCCCGCTTCTTCTCCATGTATTTCTCCATCAATCTCCTTAGAATGTGTATCACTTCGGTAGTCGACCGCCCTGGCATGAAACCAAACTGGTTTACCGTAACATGGGTTTCCCTTCTAAGTCCAGTCTCAATTATTCTCTCCCATAATGTCACAGCCCAAAAACGTCGCAGCGGAATATAAAACGTGGTGGTGACAGAAGTTGGTGCCCATTAATATCTTGTTGAATGATGCATCATAATGCTGGACATTTTAACTTAATTAAAACATAGATTTTAAAACATAAGTTTTAAAGTATATCACAACCACATCACAGTTTAGTTGATTTGATCCTTATGGATCTTATTACATTTGTCCCAAGTTGTTTTAAAAGTTTGTCCAACACATTATTAAACCAAACATGTTAGGATCTGAGTTTGGATTGATTGTGATTTGTGTTTGAATTAAGATGAACAATGAAAGAGTAGTGCAGCGGAAATTAAACGGAAGCAAAAATTTTTCACAATCAAACAGAAGAAATGCTTTCAAACATACATTTTCAACAAAGAACCAAATGCTTAAATTTATTTCAAACTTTGATTACAATTGCATGTATGCTTTGCAAACTCCCCCTCAGCCCGAGCTCAGTAATTTTTCGTGCAGGAAGTAGATGGTGAAGAGCTCATAGAACAGTACAGAGCACTGTTCTATTTATAGGCACGCAACAAACCACTGAGCATCTAAGCTGACGTCACCATGAAAGTCACATCTAACCTCCTAACAAACTCTTAACAACTGACCTATACAAACACTGCTATGCTAACTACTGATGTTACAATTCATTACATAAAGAAAACAAAACTGCTGCTGCATCCTTCCACTGCTGTGAACCCAGCAGTACTTGTCATGATCAGCAGTGTTTGACTCAAGGCAGTAGATTGAGCAGCAGGGCTTTAGTTCTTCAACAGTCTTTGACTAGATCAGCAGTTGTAGGTCAGCAGTTTGTATGATCAGTAGATAGGAGGTCAGCAGATGTTGAAACCACTTTCAAGGGGAGAGACTTGCATGCAAACATCTGCTTATTCTAGATCCACTGCTCTGATCCAGTTTTGGCTTTTATTATCTGTTCCTTTGGCAGGGTTCAATCCCAACAATCTCCCCCAGGAACAGATAATGCCAAAACTCTTCATTATTGTAGATCTTTATTGCCTCATCAGCAGTTCCCTTATTTGCCCTTTGAGTTGTAATTCAAAAGTTAAGGCAACTGTGTCATCATCATCCCTGCTAAGTGGAAGATCAAGGAGATCCTGCAAATCTTCAAGACTCTGGCCAAGAGCTTGTTCCCTTGTTAATTTCTTCACTTCTCCACTAGACTTGAACACTGTCAGTACGTGGGTCTGTTTATCAGTTTTCCACTTTAGTACTTTTGAGCCTGGTGGGTTTCTTGGGAGATTTTTATTGGATGGGGTATTTGGTGATGCAGGCCTATTCATGACTGGCTGAGCAGTACTTGCAGATTGTTCCAATTCAGATTCTTCTTTCATCATTAACCTAATGCCCTCTTTTATAAGGTCATTACCAGCAATTAGATCTTGAATTGTTTCAGCACCTGACTGGTTTTGACTCCTTCTTTTGTAGATGGCAGCACCAGCAGGAGCAGTGGTTCTTTTGGCTTGCAGCTTTGGTGGTCTTTTTGAGACCTCTGCTTTGGAGTAGTCAGGTTTTTGTGGAGTTGTTGGATCTTTCTTCCTAAGTTCCTCCAACCTTTTGTAGGTGGCCCTGACCCTAGCTTCTCCCCACTTTGACACAGAATTCTTTGACCCATAATCAGCTGTTACCAGCTCCTCTTTCATTATCTTCAACTCTAAGGCCTTGTCAGCTTCAAACTGTTTGAATTTTTCAGGAGGAGTCTGCTTGACCTTATTTTTGATCATTTCTTGAATCCTGGATGCCTCTTTTTCAAGCTCAGGTATGGTCCAGTTTTTGTACTGTTTCTCCCCCTTGTATTTCTTGTAGGTCATGATGTTATCAATGTAGTCTTTTCTCAAGGACTCATCTGCCCTTTCTGAGATTTGCTGACATACATTTTTGGCAAATTGCTCCATAGATCTGACCTGCGTGAGTAGAAACTGATAGTTTTGCTGAAATTCTCTATCAGATTTCCCTTGTTTATTTTTTATTGAGATATCCTCTGCCTGTTTGGCCTTGATTTTCAAATATTCTTCAATATTGTTTGGCCTGGGATATTCTTCAACTGATGGCAAACTCCTTTTAGCAGGGTCATCCTCATAGTAAAAGGATTTGATTTCTTCCCTAACTGCTATGAGTTCCAGGGGAAATGAGACACCAGCAGGAGGTAATGGCTTTTGAATTGAGCTGAAGAGAGAGGAATGGGTTTTGGAATTGTGGCAAGTGATAGAGATTTTGAAGATGTTAGAGGTGGAGATGGAGAATCATCATCTGGTATGATAACCCTTCTCCTTTTTATTATAGGAGAGGCAGATGATGTTTTGGGTGGAACAGTGGTGGTGATATGAGAAGCAGTGGTTTGTGATTGACTAACAGCTGTTGAAACAACTGGTGTTTCAACAACTATTGTCATTACAGCAGATGTTGTAACATTTGTTGTCTTCTGCTTTTTGGCAGGAGGTGATGGTTGAGATGTTGTTTTAAGTGGTGATGGTGGTGGTAAGGCAGTGGTAGTGGTGTGTGTTGAAGTAGTGTGTGTTGAAATGAGAGCAGTTGTTGAAACAACTGAAGTACCAGCATATGTTGATACAGCAGGAGCTTCAGCAACTGTTTGGGTGGAGGTTTGATGTTGGTGGCTTTTGGATGGTGGTTTTGAAGTATGCTTAGTGAGTCTGGATGGTGTGGACTTGGGTTTCCTTACTTTTCTAGTAAGATTTCTTTTTGGTACAGGATTTTGAACATCCTTTACACCAGAACAACCCTGCGCATTCAGCTCCATGAAAGCTCTTTTCTCCTCATTCCACCTTGACAAATCCTTTGCCGCTCTGTCCCTTTTTACACTGATTACACCTTCATCAAGTGCATTTTGGGTAACATCAACCTTTTTGCTACCAACTGGCAAGGGAATGTTTCTGAGCATAGCATCCTTTTCAGGCTCAAGATATAAACCATTAGCAATCCCTTTCTTTCTCCACTCCTGAATTTTCTCCCCCTTTTTGGCATTATCTGGGGGGAGTTCATCAATAAAAAGAACTGTTGGAGGAGCAGTGCCAGTGGTTGTCAACAGATGGGCCTTTATAGACTTGATGTCTGCTTGTGTGTTTTTGAACCTAGACTCCATTGTGGGTCTCAGCTCTTGAACATGTTTTTCATGTTGCTGATCAGCCATCTGTTGTTGTTGTTGGAGAAAAGGTTGAAAAAGGTTCCAGAGCTAATTTGTAACATCTGCTGGTGGTGGAGCAGGTGCTTGAGGTAGAACAGCAGTGGATTGAACCATTTGAACTGTCAATAACTGATGCAGCATTTCTTTGATTTCTGCAACAGAGGTATCCAGTTTTTCAACTCTTTCCGTCAATTCCTGGTACTTTAAACCATCACCCAACTTAATGGGATCATTTGATTTCCCACTAGCAGTGGTTTTATCAGAGGTTGAGGTAGGGAGTGTACTCCAAACATCAATAACTGATGCCCCTTTTTCTTGGTACTGGGGTCTTCTTCCTTCAACACTTGATAATCTTTTGATGGAACCAGTGGTTAAAACAAACTCACTAGCAGATAACAGAGGTGTTATAGAAGGAATTGCCTCCAAGGAAGTCTTATTGATGTAACCACTGTCCAAGTGCAAACCAGTGGGTTCAACACTTGTAGTGGCTTCTTCACTTGGATTACCACCAAGAGTTACTTGTAACTCAAGGGGTGTAACGTCCTCAGGTTGTGTTGGTGGGTTAGCAAAGATTGATACATCAGACCCAGTCTGTTGTTGAGGCATATTCTCATGAACAGGTGATTGAGAAGGATTGATTTGTGCCTGGTTCAAATCAATTGCAACCAACAGAATTTTTGTATTTGGTGGAATTGGGGATGTGAGGATAGGTGTAGAAAGAGAAGTTGCCCCGGGCATTAGGCTGTGGATGATGGAAACAAGTGCTTCCAGAGCATCATGATGTGGTGACCCTTGTTGTACAACATGTTCTTTTTTTGAAGAGACAGGAGGAGTTTCAGCTAGGGTTTGAGATATTTTTACCAACTGCTGTGAGGAAGTAGCAGCAGTGGTTTCTTGTGACTTTTGTTTTGTCACAGGCAGTTGCTCTGGTATCTCATCCTTCAGAGTTGCCTTTTTGATGGGTTTTGGGGGTTTTTGAGTTTTCATTTTCTGTGGCTTTTTGGTGATTTTAGGTGTGGGTTTCAAGGCAGTTGTTTTGCTACCTTGATCACCTTGAGCAGTGGGCTCAGCAGCAGATACCTGAGGAGCAGTGTTTTCTACTAAAATCTGCTCAGGCACCTCTGCTTGTGTTTTGCAAGGTGTTGACATTCTTGTAAAGGTTTCAGCAGTTAAGCTGTGCATTTGAAAATATTCACCTTGGTTTATTGCAAGAAGATCATCCTTACTGAATTTCTTTTCAAAATAATAGCTTAGAAATCTTGGAAACAGTAAGAATGATTTTGTTTCAACATTTTTAACCAAATCATTGAAGATTACCTGGGAATAATTAAAATTTTCTTCTTGAAGAATAGCATACCCCAGGTTTTGAATCTTCAATGGTATTTCATTGAAAGAAGTGGTTTTATTTGAAACACACATAAGGAGGGTATGGAATAAAAACCTTGTTGCAGGAGGGAAGAAACCTTTTTGTAAGGTATCCCTCTTCATCATAGTGTCTGCATACCCTCTTTCAATAAAGTCAATATTTAACTCGTTTTTAGAAAAGCAAGTTTTACCTTGTTGATCATCGAGCTGAAAGACCTATGATATGGATTGCGGTGTGATGTGTACAGCTTTACCCTTTAGAGAAGAGGTAATGGTAATGACGTTTTCACCATGTGTTTCAAGGGTTGCATTTTTCCAAAACTCTCTTTGGGTTGTCAAGTAAATTGGTGCATCGGCGGTCAACAAAATTTTGTTCTTTGAAGTCGTGATTAAATCAAGGATGGAATCGAAGGTATCAATGATGCCGGGTTTTGTGAGCAGACCCAGAAGATTATGAGAAATTTTGTGTGGAATTTCGGTGGGTGTAGCCTTTTGAGAGGCAGCTTTTGATGATGATTTTGCGGAAGACTTTGATTTAGTCATTTTGGAGAAGACAATCGAAAAATTTTATGGAGGGATTTGATGAAATTTGAAGGAAACTGCTTTGAGAAGAGAATTTTTTTTTTTTTTTTTTTTTGAATTCAATTCGACAGTAAAACCCTGTTTGGGTTTAGAATGGGGGTTTTATGGTGAAAAAGTGAGTGCTGACGTGGCAACGGTTACAAAAAGACTGACCACTATGTACTGTCCATGTGCCATCCCCTGGTGAAATGAAGGACAGTACTTTTGTGAAAACTACTGGTGAAAGCAGTGGTTGCAACGGTAATGGAAGCAGTGGATGATTTTTACTATCAGTGGATAGCATATTAGTGGATACAATCACTGATTTTGAACATCAGTGCTTATCAAAGGAATATGAGAACAGGGGATGACTTTCAACAGTGGACATACTTTTGAACTCATCAGTGGTTATGGCAGACTTTTAGGATTTTAATGAAAAAATTCATTTTTAGCTATTTTTAAGGATGGATTTTTGATTTTCTGAAAACATTTTAATGCTTTTATTCATAGAAGAACAGGATTTTGCTTGTTATTCCATGTTTAGCATGCCAATTCTAGAGATCAAGCTTTCAAAGGTGGATGTGTCTAATGCTTTGGTTAGCACATCTGCCAGCTGATCTTTAGTTGGAACATGATGTAGAGAAATCAAACCTTTTTCATAGCAATCCCTCACAAAGTGATGTCTGATGTCGATCTGTTTGGTGGTTGAATGAGAAACTGGATTTTTAATGATATTTTCTGCTGCCTGGCTATCCAACATGAGTGGTGTCTTCAAGGCAGTGATACCAAAATCCAGCAACTGATTTTGAAGCCAAAGCAGTTGGGCTGTACAGCTTGCAGCAGCTATATATTCTGCCTCAGCAGTGGATGTGGAAACAGCTGCTTGCTTTTTGCTTTGCCAAGACACTAAGCAATTGCCTAGGAATTGGCACCCTCCTGAAGTGGACTTCCTTGTCTTGTCACATCCAGCAAAGTCACTATCTGAGAAACCTGAAAGCTCAATTTTACCATCAGCTGGATACCAGATACCAAGTGTGGGAGCACCTTTTATGTATCTGAATATCCTTTTTACAGCAATAAGGTTTGACTTTCTAGGGGCTAATTGGGATCTTGCACAGACACATGTTGCAAACATGATATCTGGTCTAGATGCAGTTAGGTATAATAAAGACCTAATCATGCTTCTATATAAGGTCTGATCAACCAAATCATCCTTTTCATTAGACATGACCAATTTATTGGTTGCAATGGGTGTACTGCATGGCTTACAATCATCCATATCAAATTTCTTTAAAAGTTCTTGGGCATATTTGCCTTGATGGATGAAAGTGCCATATTGCAGTTGCTTTACTTGGAGACCAAGAAAGCACTGGAGTTCACCCATTGCACTCATTTCAAACTCAGCTGTCATAAGTTGCCTAAACTCTTCACACATTTTATTACATGTGCTTCCAAAAATGATGTCATCCACATAAATTTGGACAATCGTCAACTCCTTTCCTCTCCATTTTAAAAACAGTGTTTTGTCAATTCTGCCTCTGGTGAAACCAATGGAAAGTAGAAAGGTGGAAAGAGTTTCATACCAGGCTCTTGGTGCTTGTTTCAGCCCATACAAAGCTTTATTCAGCTTGTAGACATGATCTGGATTAAATGGATCCTCAAAACCTGGAGGTTGACAAACATAAACCTCCTCTTGAATCTTACCATAGAGGAATGCACATCTGATATCCATTTGATACACCTTGATGTTGTGGTTGACAGCAAAGGCTAGAAAGAGTCTGATAGCTTCAAGTCTTGCTACATGGGCAAATGTTTCATCATAATCAATGCCCTCTTCTTGTCTGTAACATTGAACAACAATCCTGGCTTTATTCTTGACAACAATACCCCTTTCATCAGTTTTGTTTTTGAAGACCCACTTTGTGCCAATAGGACTTACAATCTCTGGCAGTGGTACAAGCTCCCATACTTGTTGTCTTTTAAACTGTTGGAGCTCCACTTGCATGGCTTCTACCTAGCTATTGTCTTTCAGTGCCTCTTGGTACTTGACTGGCTGATGGAGAGATAGAAAACCAGCAAAAAGACAAATATTTTGGGTTTGGCTTCTTGTGAGCACCCCTTCATTGATGTTGCCAATGATTTGGTCAGGTGGATGAGATCTCAAGAAGATTAAATCTCCTTGGTATGGTATGATGGCATTTGTTGGTGAAGGCTGCAAATGTGTATCATCTGAGCTAACCACTGCTGGTGACTTTGATGATCCAGCAGTGGCTTCAAAAGGTGGTGGAATAGGAGGTAAAGGTGTGGACACATGCTGACTTTGATCCACTGTTTGAGGATTTTTATCAACAGTGCTTGATGATGTGGAAGCAGTGTTTAAAGGGCTACTTTGGTCAACAACTGTTGAGGTAGCAGTGGTTGAGCTTTGACAGCTGTTTTGGACATCTGCTGCTCTTCCTATTGTGGCAGACTTTTGTTGAGGAATGATGATCTCATACCCATAGTCTGGTGATGAATTCTCAGATGGACCTGCACTGTTAGTCTTGACAGCAGTATTTTCAAAAGTGAATTTATCAAGATCAAACAATTCTGCAGGGTTTGCTGGGATTTTCATTGATGAAAGTTCATCGAATTTTACATTCAAAGTCTCTTCCACTGTTTTGGTCCTTGTGTTAAACACTTTGTAGGCCTTAGCAGTGGTTGAGTATCCCAGGTGATAACCACAATCAATTTTGGCTGCAAACTTTGAGATAGAATCTTTTAAGTTTAAAATGAAGCATGGGCAGCCAAAAACTTTGAAATATGAAATCAATGGCTTTATTTTACACAGCAGTTCATAGGCAGTCTTTTGATGCCTGGGGTTGATTAAAACTCTGTTTTGGACATAGCAAGCAGTGTTTACTGCTTCAGCCCAAAAAGTTAATGGCAAACCTGAATCTGCAAGCATGGTTTGGCAGCCTCAATCAAAGTTCTGTTCTTCCTTTCAACAACCCCATTTTGTTCTGGTGTTCTTGGAATGCTATACTGCCTCACAATTCCTTTTGACACACAGAAATCATCCAACTCCTTGTTCCTGAACTCTGTGCCATTGTCACTTCTAAAGATTTTTACTGGAAGGTCAAACTGCTTTTCAACCTGTTTCACAAAGTCTTGCAGAATGCCTGCAGTCTCATCTTTTGAGTGTAAAAAGTAAGTCCATGTAAACCTAGAAAAGTCATCAACTATAACCAAACAATATCTCTTTTTCTTGAGACTCATGACTTTAACTGGGCCAAACAAATCCATATGAAGCATTTGCAAACATTTGGTTGTTTTGGACTCATCAATGGATTTGTGTGAGCTTTTATCTTGTTTTCCTTTTAGGCAGGAAACACAATGCTCAGAACAGGTGAACAGTTTTTGTGGTAAACCTCTTACTAACCCCTGTTTTAAAATGCAGTGATTGTTTTTAGATTTGTGTGCCCCAGTCTTCTGTGCCATAGTTCTGTTTCTTTGTTTGATGCAGCTGAGAACAAACAAGCATCAGCTCTGGGGCACTCTTTTGACATATCAACAACATAAACATTGCCACTTCTTTGAGCAACAAGCTTAGTTTTACCATTTTTAATTATTGCTTCAATCTTTTCAACCATTTCTGGTCCAACAATCCTACAACAATCCTTTGTGAAGAATGAGCCATACCCCTTATCACTCATTTGTGATACACTCAGGAGGTTGAATTTTAGATTGTCTATAAGATTGACATTTTCAAATTTTACATTTCCAGATTTTACTGTACCAGACCCCAGAACCTTCCCTTTACTATTATTACCAAAGGATACGTCACCCCCTCCATGAATTTTGAAGTCTTGAAGAAGGGCTTTACATCCTGTCATGTGCCTGGGGCCTCCACTATCTACATACCAAAGACTATCTAAGCATGCAGAAGCTCCCTGCACATGAAGTAAAAGGATTAGTTCATTAAGGTCTCCAAAGCCAATAAGGCTTTGGATGGGGTCTCAACAGTGTCTGGGATGGTGGCAGGTGTATGGACAGTGGTTAGCTCAGGGGTTTGAACATTTTTGGGAATGTTTTTCTCTAACCACTGTTGGGGGTCTTGGCCAATCATCTGTTAATAACCAAAAGGATGCCTGTTCACTCTTGGTTTCGAGGGCTTTTTGTAAGCCTCATAAACATGTGGAATCCTTTGGTATGATGCTTTTTCCTTGCCTTTTCTGAAATGATTGGCTGGAGGTGCATCAGTCACCTGTACATCCCTTTGGACAGATGTTTGGTTCAGCTGTTTTGTGACAGCAGTTTGGACAGGGACAAACAGTGGTTGTTTCTTGGTGAATTTAACATATGATGCTGATGAACTTAGGGATGTTTTTGCTGTGTACTCCTTCTTTTTCTCATCAAAGTTTTTGAGATACACACATTCCTTAGTTTTATGGTTATTTTTACCACAGATGGTGCAGCTTTCAGCAGTAACAATGACACTTGTTTTGTTTAGATCATGTGCTTTTAGATGAAAACAGTCTTTTGTTAGATGATTCCTCTTTTCACAAAAATCACAAAACAGGTTTTTAATCTTTTCTCTTTTCTTCCTTTTCTCAGATTCCTTTCCTACAGAGTTTTGAACCTCTGTTGGGATATCTTTGATAGGAATGACCCTTGCTTTTGGAGCTTTTACACCATCAGTGGTTATGAAATCATTGGTTTAAAGATTTCCAGGATGTCACACTCATCAGACCATGTGGGTTTAAATTGGTATTTATCAATCTCCTCAAAAGTTGAGGATCCCACAGATCTTTCCAGAGTAATTTTGTTACCAAGTTTATCAGTTATTTTAACCTCTTGGCCACTTTTGTTGGTTGGTATTATTTCAGATGAAACAGCTTGTTTTTCAGCAGTGTTTACAAGATCATCATATATTCTATGTCTTATACCAAACTTGACATTGCTTTTAATTTGTTTCTCAAGCATAACCTCATACCCTTTACAAGATTCTACCCATCTTTCACAAGTGATCTGGGTAGACTCTAACTCCTTTTTACAAACTTGGTATTTTTCTACCATAGTTTGGAGTTGAGTTTTGGTTATGCCCTGCTCTTCTTTTAGACTGCTGATCTCTTTATCTTTTTCAGCAAATTTGTTTCTAAGTTCTTTTAATGACTTTTCAAATTTGACCTCATCAGACAAGACTTTATCCCTAAGGTTTTCATTTACCTCTTTGATGTTAGAAAATGCAATAATACATTTGTCTGAACACAGTTTTTCAAGAACTTGAGGAGTTACCTTGGCAGCAGCCATCATGGCACAATTACACTGATGACCACCTTCTTCATCAGCTCTCCCTTCTATCTCACCAGCTTTCTTCAACTTTTCTTTCTCTTTGTCTTCTTTGGACCAAGGGTCAGACAGTGGTTCAATCAGGGTTTCTGAATTTTCTCCCAGCAGTAGTTCACCAGTAACTGCAGTAACCACTGCTTCACCAACTTCATCCACTGTTTCAGCACTTAGCTGTTCACCTTCAGTTTCTACCCCTTCTGGTATTGACTCTAATGCCATCAAACAAAATTCATTATCAAAAGTATCATTAGAAGCATAGAGAGCAAAATTTGCATCACCAAGTTCATCAGGCATGCTGCTCCAATCAACAAAGCCTTGTGTGAAGAAGCTTTGCTGATCAGGTTGAGCCACTGTTGGAGCAGCTTGTAGAGGTACAACAGGTTGCACTTGTGCCTGAGGAACAGGGGCCTGAACATACTGAATTTGTGGAACAGTGGTTTGAACATAATGCATAGGCACAGGGGTTGCAGCATAATGAGCAGTGTTAACATGTGCTGCAGGGGTATATTGGGTATAATGCACAATGTTTTGTTGTTGTGGTCTAGGGTTTGAGCTAGGATGAGTGATTATTGGACCAGTGGTTTGACTCCTACATTCTCTAGCAAAATGACCTAGCCTATTACACTTGTAACACTTGATTTTTGACTTATCCAACCCCACCCTTAAATTCCCGTGAAGCCCTGGGAATTTTCTCCCTGTTCTTTTGTAGAATTTGCTTGTTCTAACACTAAGCAAAGCCAATTGATGCAAAATGTTGCAAATCATTTAGTTCAAAGCACAGGTTATCTGACATCTGGTTTTCACCATTTGCAGTGAAAGCATAACTTGCAGAGTGAGAATCAGAGTTGTTGAAATTTCCACCAGCAGTTATGTCTATAAAATGATCATAACTCTGATCCTTACTACTGCTACCAGATTCTTCCTGACCAAAAAGAGTTGTGCTGCCAAATGAATAGTCATCAGCAACCTTACCAGACTCTTGCAACTTCCTTTTCTGGTTTAACTCCCTTTCATAGGTCAGGAGTCTACCATGGAGTTGGGTCAGGGTCAGATATTTGAATTTGGCTGAATTCCTGGTGACAAAAGCAATTGTGTCCAATTTTTCAGGTAGTAATCTAAGGAACCTGCTATTTTGAGTTGCATTTGGAAATGTAACTTTAACAAGCCTTAGTTCACTAATGAGACAGCTGAAACGTTCAAATTGTGTAACGCCCCAAAATCTGAATGTTAATATTTGTCGGATGTTCCTTTATGACACGTCATGAAATAAATAACTAGGCCATTTAACCTAGTTAAGGGTATGGTCAAAACTATTAAGTGATGAAAGGTAGTGTCAGTTATGTTTTAAAGGAAAACCCGAGGGGCTAAAGTGGAACAAATGAAAGTTGTTTACTAATTAAAAGATCAACACACACACACAAACACACATACGTGTGTGTTCGTGAAGCTTCAGAAGCTCTCAAGAACTCCAAACCCTAAACATGAAAGATCATCCAAATTGAAAGGCTAAATGATGCTTAAATCCATAACCGAGCATGGATTAATGATCACCAACACGAGGAGATCATAAGGTATGTTTTAAATTTAAGATTGGTGATCATGGGTGAAGTGGGTTATGCTCTAATCCGTGAGATAATATGAAATTGATTATGTATAAGGGTTAGAAGCATCATATAGAACATGGGTTATGTAAGGTTTGTGTTAATTTGAAGTTTAGATGTGAAACCCGTTTGTTATGGTGAGGATGATGACTTGAATCACCATTTATGTTTAATTCTTGTTGAAAGAATGATGTATTATGTGGGTATGATGAATTATTGTTAGATGAAAGTATAGGAATATGATGATGTTATGTTTAATGTTCATTTGGTATGATACATGATGATTAGTAATTGGTTTTGATGAATTATGTATGAGATTAGAAGAATATGTATAAATTAGTTGTACATTATGCATAGTAGGTTGTACGCACACCAAGTGCTTGATGAAATGCTTAGGTGAGCTTAATAGATGAGATTGTATGCAATTAATGGATGAATACGCATAGAAGGTGTTAATGATTTAATTGATAGTAAACTAACATGAATAATGTGCTTTAGATGAAGTTCATATCATAATTCGGGTTGAATGCATGTTTTGATCAAAATCATGCATTTAGGGATTGTACCTTATGCTTGTATGGTGTGACGGTCACCATGGAATTGATTAATTGTTTAATGGTGATTAAGAAGTGAATGTGTACTAAATATATAACATATGACCATACTAATAAAGGATGATGTTATGAATTACGCTAAGTTGTCTAACTTGGCAATGTGGTTGTCAAATGTAGAATCATGAAAGCTTAAGTATGTGTGAATTGATTATGTGTATATTGTGTATGTGACTAGGTGATCATGTAGTTGTATGTGTCATACAACATTGTGTATGGAATGATTATGATGTCATTAATATGGTCCACCATATCAACATAACGTGTGTTCAAAATGTTGGAAGTTATATGCTAGAAGGTTGACTTTCTGAAAGTCAACCGAGAATATATAGCATGGTTAGGCCTTTTGACACAAATATAAGAATCAAGAGATCATGGAATATGTGTTAGACAAATTAAGTGCTATTTGTGATAACGAGTTTGGATTTTGAAAATATTGAGTAACGTGGTTGACAATTCATGTCGTATGCGTGTTAGTGAAAGTTAATGTAGATAAGAGTTGGAAAATGTGTGTTAATATGAATGAGCATGAATACTAACATTATTGTGGCATGACGGCATGAAAGGATAGGAACCACACTAGCATGGACCAAGCATGGAAGGCTAACGGGTCAAAATGAGACAAGGAAGCGGTTACGAACACGGATGCACAAGGTAAGTGACTTCCGACTCACTTCTTAGTATGCATATAGATTTCATGTTCATGAGTGTGGGAAATTATGTAAGATTATGAAATGATGAAAGTTTTAAGATAAGTATTGATCTAGTTTAGATGAGGGAAGTTATCTAAGTCGAAGGTAATTTGATGGGATTAAACGGGTCAAATTAAGCTTTGAGCGAAAGTGTGTTAAAAGGATGCAAGATATCTAAGAATTTGATCCTTTATGATAAATAACGTTGAAATTATAAGGTTCATGTGAAATCGGGATCAAACAATCATGTTGTTTGATAAAATGCATAAACGGGTTAAAATTCGGTAAAAAGGTGATGAGTCGAAGGCTTAAAGGTCTAAAAATTTATTTTGTTGGATGTTGGGTTTCAACTCCAAAAGATGGAGGATTAAATTACGGACGCGTAGGAAAAAGAATCGGGTAAAACGGATCAATAACGAAGAAGTTATGGCCGTTTCCGTAAAAACTGGCATAGCTGAACTGAGCTGCAGACCTGCTGGAAAACGGTCTCCCTCGCGTGGCGCGAGGGAGCAACTGGGTTCCTTCGCGTGGCGCGAAAAACCCTGTTTTGGCGAAAAATTGTTATTTTAATCAGTTTCGCTTCCCAGACTCGTTTAAATACGTTTTAAGTTACGTATGACTAATCCAACTCATGTTATATGAGTTTCAGGTATAATTTTAGCACCGTTCAGTAAAAATGCGCAGAATTCCTCCAAAATAGTCCCGTAACCAAAAAGGAGTCCCGAATTGTATTCTAAACTTATTATAGAATGATTACGGGATACGATGAACGTGTATGCATTTATATATGGAGCGAAATAAGTAGAAAGACATAGTTAAATATAAGTATGGATTTACCTACATGATTAGTAAAAGAGAATCCTTGAGAAAACGCGTCAAACGCGTTTAGAAACGTACGTATGTGAGTAGGTAAGTATGTATGTATGTATGTATGTATGTATTGTATGTATGTATGTATGTATGTATGTATGTATGTATGTATGTATGTATGTATGTATGTATGTATTGTATGTATGTATGTATGTATGTATGTATGTATGTATGTATGTATGTATGTATGTATGTATGTATGTATGTATGTATGTATGTATGTATGTATGTATGTATGTATGTATGTATGTATGTATGTATGTATGTATGTATGTATGTATGTATGTATGTAGGTATGCACATATGTAGGCACGCAAGTATGTATGTAGGTACGCACGTATGTGAGTAGTTATGTGCGAACGTTTGCATATATATTTGAAGGTATGTATGGAAGTATATATGCAAGTATTCAATGAAATTGAGCTTTGACGATAATAATAGCGCGCCTTGTGAACGAAGTGTAACGCAGGTACAACGAGGAAGTCTCACCACGGAATGTATAATCAGATAGAAAGCTGGAATATGACGAAATAATGAAATGAAAAGTCAGTAAGGAGGAATCTTATTTATGCTTATAATGTGTACTAACGTTATGAATGTATGTGGTGAGCGCAGGTTGATCGGGTCACGGAAAATCATCAAGGAATGGAGATCGAGGACCGAGTCACGTGAGGGATTGTACGGGATTGTATGAGAGAGTAATTCAATACACACAAGTTGTGTTTTATTATGTGAATGAGTTAAATTGGTGTATTCATTGTAAATGTGTCACCTTAAAATGAACCTCAAGTAAGTTAAGACGTTCATAATGAAAGAAATTTTATGGCATGTATTTTCCGCTGCGTCTTTTCAGTTAAAGCGTGTTTAGGGTGTTACAAATTGTTGGGTTAATGATTCACCCTTGATGTGACAAAATGTTTCATACTGTTGATTCAGAATTTCCCTCTTGTTTTCAATAACCTCTTCCGCTCCCCCAAATTGTTCCTTCAATGCATCCCATAATTCTTTGGCACTGTTACAATGTAACAGCCCAGCATAGATTTCATTTGGTAATGCAGATGCTATGATGCTAAATGCTTTGGCATCGAGTTCGAACTTTTGAAAATCAGTTTCAGTATAGTTTTCAGTTGGTTTAGGAACGAACTTCTTTGCATCCTCAGCACTTGGCACCATAGGAACATGAGGACCGAAAAAACAGACCTCCAACATCCAGTGTTCTGTTGAGCAAGGATGTGACCCATCCTTCTCTCCCAGATGTTGTATTCATTACGTTTAAGCATGGGTGGTTTGAAAAGAGAGCCAATGTTATTTTTATCATCTTGTGATTGTGATGTCATCCTGGTTATTTTACAGGCACTGATTAATCAACTTTAATGGTGATTAAATCTTGCTCTGTTTTTCAATGAAACAAACAAACTATCAGTATCAACGATTGCGAGCTGAACTATTTATGTCAAAATGATTGTTAAATCAAATTTGACTGTCCAAGCTCTGATACAAATTGTTAGGATCTGAGTTTGGATTGATTGTGATTTGTGTTTGAATTAAGATGAACAATGAAATAGTAGTGTAGCGGAAATTAAATGGAAGCAAACTTTTCACAATCAAACTAAAGAAATGCTTTCAAACATACATTTTCAACAAAGAACCAAATGCTTAAATTTATTTCAAACTTTGATTACAATTGCATGTATGCTTTGCAAACTCCCCCTCAGCCCGAGCTCAGTAATTTGTTCGTGCAGGAAGAAGATGGTGAAGAGCTCATAGAACAGTACAGAGCACTGTTCTATTTATAGGCACGCAACAATCCACTGAGCATCTAAGCTGACGTCACCATGAAAGTGACATCTAACCTCCTAACAAACTCTTAACAACTGACCTATACGAACACTGCTATGCTAACTACTGGTGTTACAATTCATTACATAAAGAAAACAAAACTGCTGCTGCATCCTTCCACTGCTGTGAACCTGGCAGTACTTGTCATGATCAGCAGTGCTTGACTCAAGGCAGTAGATTGAGCAGCAGGGCTTTAGTTCTTCAACAGTCTTTGACTAGAGCAGCAGTTGTAGGTCAGCAGTTTGTATGATCAGTAGATAGGAGGTCAGCAGATGTTGAAACCACTTTCAAGGGGAGAGACTTGCACGCAAACATCTGCTTATTCCGGATCCACTACTCTGATCCAGTTTTGGCTTTTATTATCTGTTCCTTTGGCAGGGTTCAATCCCAACAAAACATGCATCAACAACCACAAGATACGCCATAATTCCCGAAGCCGAACTCAAGTACCTGAAGAACACGTTAAAATCAAGTGTCAACACAAAGGAGGGTGAGTTCACATATTCAAATTTAAATAATTTGATCCAAGGAAAAACTTTCTAATTATGTGTTTATTATTAAAACATCCATATAATTTTTAAGAAAGTTATTTTATTTCCTTGCAAAAATTCAAGGGTCAGCCGTCTCAAGCATTTCCGTAGAACCTTCCGAACACAGGCATCTTCCCGAATTTACATATTAAATTGATAGAATCAAATGTTCGGACTCGTAAGTTAGCAAGACATTACGAACTATATATTAACAATGAAGTTATAATCAATGCTAGACTATGAACAAAATATCAATTCGTCGTTTGACTTAACACGGGGCGACCGGTCACGACGGGGTTGTCAACCCGATAGATTTACCAATAATTCCTTGCGTGCAATACTTAAATGATTAAACGGCATTACTTGCGCATGGCCCATATCGAGGCCATTTAATATAACGCCTGCCTCATGAACAATATATATATCCTACTAATAATGATAAATTTAATATATGATATTGTACGAATTCCTCGAAGTCCCCACCGAAATGTAAGCCTATGCCGATACTTACTCTCTTGAGATCAAGCAAATTCGTCCCATCTATAGTTTTAAAAAATTTTAAATCTACACGGTCGTTTTCTCTGAAACACGTACTAATCCCCGTTTCTCCCCTAAACATATTTATTCACAAAAACCGTTTCTCCCCGAAACATATATATTTAACAAATCCATATATTTTCAATGAAAATATACATTTTATATATCAAAGGTATGTTTTATTCAAAAACATTATTAAACCCTTTTTAAGGCGTGTTCTTCCCCCAAAACATATATAAAACAGTAAAAAGAGGGCGTTTAGTGACACTCACCTTTGAGTGCGTATTATAAATAGCGCAATCCCACTAATTGATTTCTACACGTCCTAATATATGTAGGAACGATTTATCAATCAATATATATCACAAAATTCCTAAGTTTCTCCGTATCTTAGAATTTTCACATAACTTTGAGATTTTCTCAAAAAGTCATTATTTTTTTATTATGTTGGCACGTTAATATATATATATATATATATATATATATATTTAAGATTTTGCGACTTGAACGATTTTATTGGTGACCATTATCATGTAAATCCGTTAACACTCCCGTTTAAACGTAATATATCTACGATTTGCGCGCCGTAATATATATACATAAACGTACACATAAACTTAATATCATAACACGCGAAATCTCATTAACTTATTTATTTTATCATTTTTAAAGCACGTATACATGAAATAGCTTATTAAGTTAACATATGTATCAATTTTCAAGCTCGACAAACAAGTTACACTTTTAACGCGATTTTACCGATTCTACCGCTTTAAGCGCACAAATGTACATGCATAGTCTAAATTCCCGCTATCATGTCAACACTTAACATGTTATCATATACACATATCTGAATGACATAACACATTTTTAGCACAAAAGGTTCACCCATGCTAGTGCTCATTGTAAAACGCGTATTTTAGTGATTGGGTAACGTTTTCGGGCGTCGGAAATCACGTATAACTAACCAAACACCAAGTAAACTTAATATTAGTTAAAAGTACTTATATTTAAACTAAAAATATCAGTTTACTTGTTTACTTACTGATTTAAAACAGTTTTATGTAAACCCTTTGAAAAGCCGATTTTTAACCGTTTTACCGCATAGTTTTGCGTTAAACGTTACCATAACCCTCCCAACTCGTAATGACTTGATATTTTAACACAATACATGTTATTTACTGATTAAAATGATGATTATAATCAGATTAGTGCAGTTTTTATGTACGTCACAACAATTAAAGCACCAGGTACAACATGCAAGGCTAGTAAACTTTATGACAAAGTTTTATACCATTTTAACACTTCAAATATTTATATTTTTAGTGTTTAGAATCTGATTAAAATTTATTTTTATCAAATCGTATTTAAATCATCATTTCATGATCATATTTCAACATGCATGTTCAAGTAAATGCATCTAAAGCATCCATAACATGTCTTAATCATCTTGCATGAACTTGAATGCATCTAGACCTTCATTTAACTCATGTTTCAAATATTCAAACATTTCTTACTTCACATCATCATCTTCTAATCATTTATCATAAATACAAGACATGTACATTCTTACACATTTAAGACTTTAATCATCAAAAATTCACATGCATGCATACCTATACACACACTCACGGCTCATATATACATACATACACATGAATCCAAAACTTTACTTTATCATGTTCATCTTTTATCATATGAAGTTTTATAAGTTATCTTTTGATCATGCATGCATTTCACTTTCAAGAATCAAATCAAACAAGAATCAATCAAGTCAAAACTCAACTCTCAAATATGTATATACGTACATACCAACAGCCATACATACATATACACATACATCCATTTTTATTTTCTTTGAAAACTCATTTGTTCATAGTTTCAAGTTTATGTTTTGATTCAAGAAGAAGAGAAACTTCCATCATCATCAAGATCATCAAGAATCAAGAACAAGGTTTTTAAAGTAAGTTTTATACCTTCAAGATTTTGAATGATTTTTAGTAAAGATTGATGATATGGAGCTTGATGGTTGCTTGAAACACCTTGTAATCACCTTCAAACCTTCAAATGGACTTGTAAACACCTTGGAATGCCTTCAAATCTTCAAGAACAAGGTTGAAATTTTGAAATGGATGTGTGAAAGGAGGTGTTCGGCCGAGATGTTCAAGGGAGAGAGAGAGAGAGAGAGAGAGAGAGAGAGAATGACTTTTGAAATCATATCTTGCATTGTGTAAGATTTAGAAGGAGTTGGAAGACATAATCATCACTTCACACATTTCCTAGCCAACACTTGGAGGCGAGAGGAGAGAGAAGACTTGCATGTCCACCACATGTCCTCACACTCTCACTATACATATATACTACACGCATACATACATATATTTACATATATATAGATCAAAACTGGTATTTTACTGGTATTTACATATATCGGGTATTTTATCTAGCGTTTTAACCCCGTTTTATGGCGTTTTAAATTATTTTTATCACTCTATAAAAATAAACTCGCCAAAATATTACTGATGTAATTATCAGTTGCCTTGACTGGCTGCGTTAACAGTATTTTGGCAGATACGCGCAGTATCGCGCGGTACGCGCCTAAACTCGAAAAACAGAGTTTCTTAGCATTTTAATTTATTTTTCCTTCCGAACATGATTAAAATTACTATTTTAATCATAAAAGATTATTTTTATGATTTTGACATTGATTTGGCGGTCACCGACGTTCGTTTCGCATTTTGTTCGTTACGCGATAAGCGTTTATCTTATTATTGCCAACATAATTTTTATCAAAGTTTGGATTTACCAACACATCAAATATCACATAAAAACATTAATATCAGTCATATACAGCCTTTTTATTTATTCATGACACGTGTTACATTTGTACGGTACATCCTAAATAGCCGGGTGTCACAATCTCCCTCTGTTTAGGAAATTTCGTCCCCGAAATTCTATTCTGTAGGTTTCGTTTTCGCACTAGGTGGGAAGAGGTGAGGATATTTACATTGTATTTGGTCCTGTCAATCCCCGGTGAACTCGGGTCCACGTTTAGAATCCCCACGAACCTTGACCAACTTAATCCTACTCCTCCTAAGTTTCTGAATTTTCCAATCCAGAACTCCTACTGGTTCTTCGATAAATCTCAGTTTATCGTCCACTCGAACCTCTCAGGGGGGTATAATTAGTGTCTCATCCGACAAACACTTTTTCAAATTGGAGACATGAAATACGTCATGAACTTCACTCAACTCATGTGGAAGCTTGAGCCTATATGCGACTGATCTAACTCGAGATGCGATTTCGAAAGGACCTATATGTCGCGGGCTCGGCTTTCCCCCTTTTCCAAATCTCACAATGCCTTTCCAAGGCGACACCTTCAACATCACTCTATCACCAACCTGAAACTCCAACGGTTTCCTCCGGTTATCCGCATAACTCTTCTGTCGATCTACGGTAGCTTTCAACCTTCCCTTGATCTGGACAACCTTTTCGGTGGTTTCCTGGATATGCTCGGGTCTGGTCAATTGCTTCTCGCTGACTTCAGCCCAGCAAAGTGGTGATCGACACTTCCTTCCATACAAGGCTTCAAACGAAGCGGCCTTGATACTAGCGGTAACTATTTTTGTAAGAAAACTCAGCCAAAGGCGAATGAGTATCCCAACTTCCACCGAAATCAATCGCACACGCTCTCAACATATCCTCCAACGTCTGAATGGTTCTCTCGCTCTGATCATCAGTTTGGGGATAATACGCAGTACTCATGTCCAAACAAGAACCCACGATTCTTGGAGAGATCGCCAAAACCGAGAGTCAAACCGTCCGTCTCTATCTGAGATTATTGACACTGGTACTCCATGGCTGGCTACAATCTCGTTAAGGTACAACTGCGATATCTTCTCCGTATTGTCTGTTTCCTTAAGCGATAGGAATGTGCAGACTTTGTCAATCGATCCACGCTTACCCATATCGTATGATGTCCACGCAACGTACGGGGTAACTTGGTGATAAAGTCCATCGTAAGATGTTCCCATTTCCACTTAGGAATCTCTGGTTGCTACAGGAGCCTAGACGGCTTCTGATGTTCAGCTTTCACCTTCGAGCATGTCAGACATTTACTCACGTACACCGCAATATCTCTCTTCATATTCGGCCACCAATATAACTCCTTAATATCCTGATACATCTTGGTAGAACCTGGGTGAATAGAATATCTGGATTTATGAGCTTCGTTTATAACCAGTTCAGGTAGGTTACCTCTAAGCGGAACCCAAATCTGGTTCATGAAATACATCACTTCATCCGCTTTTGGTATCAGTTCACACTCTAATCCTCTCAAACCTTCTCTTCTCAGGTTCTCAGCCTTTAAAGCTTCTCGTTGCGCATTACGAATTCGATCGGTCAAACTCATCTGTATGGTCAAACCCAAAGCACGCACACGTAGAGGCTTCTCCCACTCCTTCCTACTGAGCGCATCAGCAACAACATTTGCTTTACCAGGGTGATAACGGATATCACACTCGTAATCGTTGAGTAACTCTACCCAATGCCGCTGTCGCATGTTGAGCTCCTTCTGATCAAAGATATGCTAGAGGCTCTTATGGTCCGTGTAAATCGTACACTTCGTGCCATATAAATAATGTCTCCAGATCTTCAAGGCAAACACAAGAGCTCCTAACTCCAAATCATGCATCGTGTAATTCTTCTCGTGCACTTTCAATTGTCTGGATGCATAGGCTATCACTTTGTCCTTCTTCATAAGCATGCATCCGAGGCCCAAACGTGACGCATCATAGTACACAATGAAATTATCATTTCCCTCTGGAAGGGAAAGAATAGGTGCACTAGACAACTTTTCCTTCAACAGCTGAAAAGTTTCCTCCTGCTTTTCTGTCCAATCAAACTTCTTCTCCTTCTGGGTCAATAGCGTCAAAGGCTGCGCTAATCTGGAGAAATTCTTTATGAATTTCCGATAATACCCAGCAAGTCCTAAGAATTGTCGCACCTCTGACGGAGTCTTTGGCGCTTCCCAATTCTTGATCGCCTCTATCTTCGACGGATCCACGTGTATACCTTTCTCATTTATGACGTGTCCGAGAAAATGAACTTCTCGAATCCAGAATTCGTACTTAGAGAACTTGGCATACAACTTCTCTTCCTTCAGTAGCTCCAGTATCAACTTCAGATGTTGCTCATGATCTTCTTTGGTTCGCGAATAGATAAGTATATCGTCGATGAATACTATCACGAATTTATCCAAATAGGGTTTGCATACCCTGTTCATGAGATCCATGAACACAGCTGGCGCATTGATTAAACCAAAAGGCATGACTAAAAACTCGTAATGGCCATATCGTGTTCTAAAAGTAGTCTTCGGAACATCTTCATCAGCAACTTTCAACTGATGATATCCTGAACGCAGGTCAATCTTCAAGTAGTAGTTGGATCCTTGTAGGTGATCAAACAAATCGTCAATTCTCGGTAGAGGGTACCGATTCTTGATTGTCAACTTGTTTAGCTCTTTGTAGTCAATGCACATCCTGAAGGATCAATCATTCTTCTTCACGAACAAAACAGGTGCACCCCAAGGAGAAAAGCTTGGTCGAATGAAACCTTTATCTAGTAGCTCTTGAAGCTGATACGACAATTCTTTCATCTTTGACGGTGCCAATCTATAAGGAGATTTTGCAATTGGTGCAGCGCCAGGTACCGGATCAATTCTAAACTCGATCTGTCTCGCATGAGGCAATCCAGGTAAGTCTTCAGGGAAAACTTCCGGATAATCATGAACTATAGGAATCTCTTCGATCTTCCTACCTTCAGCCTTCGTATCCACTACGTTAACTAAGAACGTATGATAACCCTTGCGTAACATCTTAAGCATCTTCATAACACTAACAACACTCGACACTTGAGTCGATCGGTCTCCGTGAACAACTATAGCTTCACCACCACCAGGATGAGGTATCCTCACTTGCTTCTCCGAACATTTAATCTCAGCTTTATTCTTGGATAGCCAATCCATCCCAACCACTACATCAAAACTACCCAGCTCCACTGGTAATAAATAAATACTAAAACTATAATCGTCTAACCGAATACTACAATTACGAACGACTTCGCTAGTCTCTATCAATTTACCATTTGCTAGTTCTATCGAGTACTTTTTACTTAGCTTACTTGTTGGAGAACACAGAAATGGCTCAAAGTTTTTCAAAACAAAACTCAAGTCAGCTCTAGTATCAAAGAGTACGAACGCAGAATGGTTATTGATCAAGAATGTACCGGTAACAACAGCAGGATCGTCACGTGCCTTCCCAGTATTTAGCTCGAACGCTCTGCCCCTGGCATTCTGACCCTTCGCTTTCGGACAATCTCTCTTGAAATGTCCTTGCTCACCACACTCGTAGCATCCCTCAAGTTTATCTCCCTCCGACGTATTCTTAGCATAGCACTCCTGAGTCACATGTCCAGTTCGACCACATGTGGCGCACTTTCCCTGCTCATCACCATGAGTTTTCTTCTCTAAACCACTCCTGCCATCCTTAGCATTATCCTTTCCTAAACCACTAGAGTTAGCTACACACGCTTTCTCCAAACTACGTTTCTTCTCACGCTTCTCTTCGGGATCCTTCTTCGAGCTTTCAGACTTTTGCTTCCGTGAATCCCCAGATCTAGGCTCGAAATGCTGAATTACTTGAATAGTCGACCCACTATGATGGCCCGACATCATGCATACCGTTGCCACGTCATTGCATAGGGCACCAGTAAATGATCTTGGGCTGCAACCCTGGATTGTTTTGCGTGTACACCTATGTACTGTTTACATAGTTAATGAAAAATCAAGATCACGGTCTGATTATATCATAACACTAAAACTTTCCGATCATTATATTACCTGGAGGATTTCCGATCTGTGTTCCACCAAAACCATGCCCATGAGTATCATATCCACGTCTCTGGCCATTATTCTGGTTAGCATCGCGCTATTCCATGGCAGTATTAACGTGTTGGGCTATGAGTTGTGCCAACTCTTCTGGGGTGGTAGGTAGTCTAGGACCCTGTCTCATTTTTCGTGACATTTCGTCGTTTCTATTATTATAACAATAATAACAACATAAGATGATATCCAAAAATAATTCAATCATTAAATGCTAGTGGACCAAACATTGCACATGTATAATATCCACATAATAATGTGAACAATTTTTAAACCAAAAGTAACCCATTCGATATTTATTACATAAATTATAAAGCTTGTTTTTAGTGCAACGACTAATCAAAATTTGGCGTGTCTACATCAACACCCGCAACAAGTCTATATGAAATTCCTCCAAAATATCTGAAAAATTTGGCATGCAAGCCATAAATAGGGTTCATCAAATAAGACATACAAAACAACCAACAACTAACGCTTCAATCCCAGGAAGTCCAACATCTTCCTAACAAGATCCTCAAGCTCTACTACTCTCCAATGCATCTGATCCATCGCACTATTATCCAAATCCTTCAGCTCGTCATACCAGTCGATCTGTCCCTGTAAATCCTTCATCTGTTCCCTAGCTGAGTCCAAGTCTCCATGCAAAGTAGCGAACTGTCGGTCGCAGTGACAACATCGATCAACGGTAAAGAATGACTCAGTAACAACAGGTGGAGGGATCTCAGTAGTAGGCTCGACAACAACAGTAGGTGGGACGACTGATGGCTCTAATGGTTGAGCCGTAATGATAGTGGCGTCCACCACTAGTGCGATACTGAAAGATCCTCTGATCATAGGGATCCTCTATCCATGTCATCGATAACTGGTACAGTGCCTGACGATTGTCCCGTCTCGTGGATCGAGGGAGGAACATCATCATCGTCGTCTATCCATCTGTTGCTTGTGAAAGCATAACGGGGGTCTACCTGGCTGGCGAATGCAGCAAGATCGACATGGAATGACGAAGCGAATCGGCCATACCAACCATCTGTGGAGTCGTGAGGGGTATCTTTATTAGAATGGATCCGGGTGAAGTCTCGAATTCAGGCTCGCTACCCGAGTCACGAATCTCGATGACCTCGTGTAGTGCGACATCTGTGACATATATAACCGTACAAAGTAAGTGTGTGTTCAAATGAAAAATAACACATAAGGCCCAAATAAACAGATAATCACGTATCAACATAAACACAAAATGGTTTTCATACATGATAAAAATTCCCATATTTATTTAAAAATTTTGGCTTCGCGAATTTTGGACTTTAATCTCAAAATTCTTTGGTTGAAGTCTAGAGTTTCCCCAGAAAACATCTAGTTCGCTAACAACCGTTGGCTCTGATACCAACTTCTGTCACACCCCAAAAACATCGCAGCGGAATATAAAACATAGTGGTGACGGAAGTTGGTGCCCATTAATATCTTGTTGAACGATGCATCATAATGTTGGACATTTTAACTAAATTAAAACATGGATTTTAAAACATAAGACTTAAAGTATATCACAACCACATCACAGTTTAGTTGATTTGATCCTTATGGATCTTATTACATTTGTCCCAAGTTGTTTTAAAAGTTTGTCCAACACATTATCAAACCAAACATGCATCAACAACCACAAGATACGCCATAATTCCCGAAGCCGAACTCAAGTACTTGAAGAACACGTTAAAATCAAGTGTCAACACAGAAGAGGGTGAGTTCACATATTCAAATTTAAATAATTTGATCCAAGGAAAAACTTTATAATTATGTGTTTATTATTAAAACATCCATATAATTTTTAAGAAAGTTATTTTATTTCCTTGCAAAAATTCAAGGGTCAGCCGTCGCAAGCATTTCCGTAGAACCTTTCGACCATAGACATCTTCCCGAATTTACATATTAAATTGAAAGAATCAAATGTTCAGACTCGTAAGTTAGCAAGACATTACGAACTATATATTAACAATGAAGGTATAATCAATGCTAGACTATGAACAGAATATCAATTCGTCGTTTGACTTGACACGGGGCGACCGGTCCCGACGGGGTTGTCAACCCGATAGATCTACCAACGATTCCTTGCGTGCAATACTTAAATGATTAAGCGACATTACTTGCGCATGGCCCATATCGAGGCCATCTATAATGCCTGCCTCATGAACAATATATATATATATATATATATATATATATATATATATATCCTACTAATAATGATAAATTTAATATATGATGTACGAATTCCCCGAAGTCCCCACCGAAATGTAAGCCTATGCCGATACTTACTCTCTTGAGATCAAGCAAATTCGTCCCAACTATAGATTTAAGAAATTTTAAATCTACACGGTCGTTTTCTCTGAAACACCGTACTAATCCCCGTTTCTCCCCGAAACATATTTATTCACAAAAACCGTTTCTCACCGAAACATATATATTTAACAAATCCATATATTTTCAATGAAAATATACATTTTATATATCAAAAGGTATGTTTTATTCAAAAACATTATTAAACCCTTTCTAAGGCGTGTTCTTCCCCCAAAACATATACAAAACAGTAAAAAAGAGGGGGTTTAGTGACACTCACCTTTGGGTGCATATTATAAATAGCGCAATCCCACTAATTGATTTCTACACGTCCTAATATATTTAGGAACGATTTATCAATCAATATATATATATATATATATATATATATATATATATATATATATATATATATATAATTCCTAAGTTTCTCCGTATCTTAGAATTTTCACATAACTTTGAGATTTTCTCAAAAAGTCATTATTTTTTTATTATGTTGGCACGTTAATATATATATATATATATGAGTTCATATATATATATATATTTAAATTTTCTGACTTGAACGATTTTATTGGTGACCATTATCAGGTAAATCCGTTGACACTCACGTTTATACGTAATATATCTACGATTTGCGCGTCGTAATATATATACATAAACGTACATATAAACTTAATATCATAACACGCGAAATCTCATTAACTTATTTATTTTATCATTTTTAAAGCACGTATGCATGAAATAACTTATTAAGTTAACATATGTATCAATTTTCATGCTCGACAAACAAGTTACACTTTTAACACGATTTTACCGATTCTACCGGTTTAATCGCACAAGTGTACATGCATAGTCTAAATTCCCGCTATCATGTCAACACTTAACATATTATCATATACAGATATCTGAATCACATAACACATTTTTAGCACATAAGGTTCACTCATAAATAACCCATGCTAGTGCCCATTGTAAAACGCGTATTTTAGTGATTCGGTAACGTTTTCGGGCGTCGGAAGTCACGTATGACTAGCTAAACACCAAGTAAACTTAATATTAGTTAAAATAATTACATTTAAACTAAAAATATCAGTTTACTTACTGATTTAAAACAGTTTTATATAAATCCTTTGAATAGCCGATTTTTAACCGTTTTACCGCATAGTTTTGCGTTAAACGTTACCATAACCCTCCCAACTCGTAATGACTTGATATTTTAACACAATACATATTATTTACTGATTAAAATGATGATTATAATCAGATTAGTGCAGTTTTTATGTAAGTCACAACACTTAAAGCACCAAGTACAACATGCAAGGCTAGTAAACTTTATGACAAAGTTTTATACCATTTTAACACTTCAAATATTTATATTTTTAGTGTTTAGAATCTAATTAAAATTTATTTTTATCAAATCATATTCAAATCATCATTTCATGATCATATTTCAACATGCATGTTCAAGTAAATGCATCTAATGCATCCATAACATGTCTTAATCATCTTGCATGAACTTGAATGCATCTAGACCTTCATTTAACTCATGTTTCAAATATTCAAACATTTCATACTTCACATCATCCTCTAATCATTTATCATAAATACAAGACATGTACATTCTTACACATTTAAGACTTTAATCATCAAAAATTCACATGCATGCATACCTATACATACACTCACGGCTCATATATACATACATACACATGAATCCAAAACTTTACTTTATCATGTTCATCTTTTAATTATATGAAGTTTTATAAGTTACCTTTTGATCATGCATGCATTTCACTTTCAAGAATCAAATCAAACAAGAATCAATCAAGTCAAAACTCAACTCTCAAATATGTATATACATACATACCTACGGCCATACATACATATACACATACATCCATTTTTATTTTCTTTGAAAACTCATTTATTATTAGTTTCAAGTAATTGTTTAGATTTAAGAACAAGAAAAACTTCCATCATCATCAAGATCATCAAGAATCGAGAACAAGGTTTTTAAAGTAAGTTTTATACCTTCAAGATTTTGAATGACTTTCAGTAAAGATTGATGATATGGAGCTTGATGGTTGCTTGAAACACCTTGTAATCACCTTCAAACCTTCAAATGGACTTGTAAACACCTTGGAATGCCTTCAAATCTTCAAGAACAAGGTTGAAATTTTGAAATGGATGTGCGAAAGGAGGTGTTCGGCCGAGATGTTCAAGGAGAGAGAGAGAATGAGTTTTGAAATCATATCTTGCATTGTGTAAAATTTAGAAGGATTTGGAAGACATAATCATCACTTCACACATTTCCTAGCCAACACTTGGAGGAGTAAGGAAAGAGAAGACTTGCATGTCCACCACATGTCCTCACACTCTCACTATACATATATACTACACACATACATACATATATTTACCTATATATAGATCAAAACTGGTATTTTACTGGTATTTACATATATCGGGTATTTTATCTAGCGTTTTAACCCCGTTTTATGGCGTTTGAAATTATTTTTATGACTCTATAAAAATAAACTCGCCAAAATATTACTGAAGTAATTATCAGTTGCCTTGACTAGCTGCGTTGACAGTTTTTTGTCAAATACGTGTAGTATTGCGCGGTACGCGCTTAAACTCGAAAAATAGAGTTTCTTAGCATTTTAATTTATTTTTCCTTCCAAACATGATTAAAATTAATATTCTAATCATAACAGATTATTTTTATGATTTTAACATTGATCGGGCGGTCACCGACGTTCGTTTCGCATTTTGTTCGTTACGCGATAAGCGTTTATCTTATTGTTGCCAACATAATTTTTATCAAAGTTTGGATTTATCAACACATCAAATATCACATATAAACATTAATATCAGTCAAATACAGCCTTTTTATTTATTCATGACGCGTGTTACATTTGTACGGTACAGCCTAAATAGCCGGGTGTCACACATAATTTCATAGTATGGCTTAGCAACTTTATCCATCTATATAAAGGCACTACGACACTACTTCTCCATTGATCGGGCATCCTTCGAAATTTCAAAATAAGGTTGAACAAATTAGTTAGCCATTGGACTCCTCAAAAAGTGCTATTATAAAAGTTTAGAGGATGAAAATACCACAATGACAATTTATTGGTGTAAGACCCGTCTACATATGATGTGTATTTTTATACAATCTTGCATTAATATATATATATATATATAAATGCAAATACCTAATCATCTTATTTATCGAGTTAGTTAAAACTTTTCTTTGTACTAAAGGGTATTCACAAAAGAATAGTTTCCTTTGATGGCATAATCCAAAAGTCGAGATGCGGAAGCATTGGTCCTTGAATTGTGTTTGGTTTGTTACGCGACTTGATAATAATTCGGTCTCCTTGGTAAGCAACCTAGGTCACAAAACTATCAAAATATCAATTATAGGATGTTTAAAACATGTCTAAATGAACCCATTGATCAAAACTGGATAAAGAAAATAAAATAGCCAGCTTCACACCTCCTCGCGCCATGCGAGGATTTAAAGGATTTGGCTTGCGGGTTGCAAGCATCTCTTGCATGACATGGGATATTTAACCTCATGCGTCGCGGGGCGCGAGGGCCTCATTTTCACAGAATGTTTCGTAGCTAGTGCTACATATTCCCAGCCAAACCATATCACATAGAATGTCGTAACTTTGTCTAAACAAATCTGATTGACCTCAAACTTGTTTCTATGCACTCGTAAAACATTTATCTACACGTTTTACTCATAATCCATAACCTAATTCATAATTTTATATTTTTCACGCATCCGTTACCCGGTTCCCGCATAAGATTATTTGACCCGTTTCAAGATTTGAGTACTATGCTTAAATGTCACGCATTCTGTTCGTACCTCCTATTTCCACATTAAGAATTCCATTTATCTATCACCATCACTTTATTTGCGATGGGTTGTTATAGTAAAAATCATTATATTCTGGTGTTACCCTCTGGTTTGACAATTTACAAAAATGACCCGTTAGGAGGCATTAAGCCAAAAGGGCTTACGCCTCCCACCTTTATACTACCAGAAGGGTCTACCAAATTTAATAACTCATATTTAATCTACCCTTAAGGGTAGTTTACCCAGTTCATTGTCCGAGGGCATTTTGATCAATTTTAGTCCTTATTCCATTTAATTTATTATGTTCCTAAGAACATAAAAATCTCCAATTTAAAAGTTCTAGATATACCTCACAAGACACGTACCTAACTCGGGTCAAAGCATTGACCTGTTATCAATACCTTACTTTTCTTTAAATTTCTTGGCAATGCATGCCCATACACTATGTTTTTCCTGTAAGTATAAGACTTAACGAACAAGCATTAGACACTATTTCAAATGGTGATAGCATAAACATTCGACCCATTTGGCCCAAATGTCCGTTTTACCCATTTCTTAACTTACCCTTTTTGCACTTTGGGCAAGCCAAGCATTTTTTATTGCAAGAAGGTATGTATTTTCCTTCTCACCCATTTAACCCATTAAGGTTTACACCATGTGATCATATCTCTTAAAAATTTGTTTCTTTACTCGTTTGACCCATTTTGGCTTACGCCATAGGGTGTTTTTTCAAAACTCATGGTTTTTTTTTGTCAACATGTGACCAAATACCAAATTGCCCCTTTTCCCAATATGGCTTGCACCATAGAGTATCCTTCTCAAGACTCATTGTTTACCATTAAAATACGGTTTTTACCATTTTATTCATTCCGAACCGTATCGGTTCGCATCGGAATGTCACATTTCAAAGATTCTTTCCCATCCTAGATTACCTTATTTTTAACCAAATACATAAGTAAATTATCTATTTAAAAGATGCAAGATTTAATTACTGTACGTGTCCTTGCGAGCTTCAAACTTGAACTTGTATCCATTTGACCCGTTCATTTCCATGCTCCTACCTAGCTTGTCAGAGTCAAACTTGTGTTAGGATTAACTATTACTTATCAAAACTTCAAACATGAACTATAATCACTTCGATATCGGTTTGAAATGAATGATTTGAGAAGATCTTCAAGAACAAGGGTTCATCCCTTCTTTCTATCTCTCTGTACGCGCACACACACCTACATGTGTGTGTTTTGTGTGTTAATTTTTCTTTTAATAAAAACTAGTTTTCCAATTGTTCTGTTTTAGTCCCTCATGTAAGGTTTTGTTATAAAAGGACCACCATCCATTGATTTAATACTTAACAACATACTATCAACTAGGTTAATTGTTCCAAGTTATTATTGTATAAAGTTAAAGATGTCACAAATTTTAAGTGACCCTATACATCTATGTATATATATATATATATAATATTTTTGGGGTGTTACAATTGGTCTTTGGCGGTCCCATGTAGACCGCAACAACAAACCTCTTGTGGTCCGCAAGTGTGTTTAAATATTTATGTGCCTGAGGTCCTTGCGGACCGTAAGGCAGAACCCCTTGCGGTCCGCAAGGGTGCGCTGACAGCAGAAACATGGCTGGCAGTAGCGGCCCGCTTCTTGTGCCACCTCCACTTGATTATTGCCACTCTAATTCTCCTTTGGACACCTGTTGTGACACTAATCTTGATCTAAACACACATGAGAACACTTCGCATGCTCGCATGATCCTTGGATTAGTATAAATAGGACCTTAAGTTGCACATTTAATCACACCTCTTCACTCTCACTCTCTAATCTGCTTGTGGAGCTTGCTTCTACAACTAGGAGCCTCCTTTTTGTAGTTCTAAGTATTCTTCAAGTCCTAGTAAGTGTTCTCCTTTGGTCAATTTCAGTTTAATAGTTAAATTTTACCCGAAAGTCAAATAGTTTGACTTTTTGTTTGACTTTCGGATCTGACCATTTTGGTCAACCTAAAAATCAGTTAAACCCGACCACATGATCATCATAACATATTGTATCATTCCCTGCAATTGTACCTTCTGATCATCACATTAATATGGGTCAAGTGACGAGTTAAACATATATTTCTAAAAAGTCAAAAATGCCCTTTTAGCGAATAATCAAAGAATAAAGTTCTAAGCCTATAAAACTTTTATCTGAACTTCAAGACAGATTATATAACATCAAAAAAAATATTTTAGCATGTCGAACTCATCACAAACCTATTTTCACATCCGAACCACGCATACGACTAGTTAAAATAGCATAAACTATATAAACTAGTCGTAACGTGTCAAATAAGTTCAAAACCTTTCCAAATCAGAATGTTTGGTTAAATAACGTATATCACAGGAGACCCCTCACTCATACGGGTATAAACCACATTTTATCAGGTCAACGCTTAATCTAGCAGAACCGAGCGTTATTCTAAAGTTACCGGTCAAATTTAAGACTTACAAATGACCCGTAAACATTCTACGGATAATATTCTGTTCATTCTGGACTATAGAGCCCTCCAGTAAATCGCATCTAAGTTAATATACTTTAAATACGGCTATGCTACGAGAACTAAATACACTCTGAGAATACAGATAGCACAAGTAAATACTTTTTAGCCCGACTTTTTAGCGGGTATTTCAAATGGGCAAATGCTTTCAAAAATGTTAATAACCCGACTTATTCCATTTTGCTTGAATAACATTAGACACTTGGGGGTTAATAGTACGAGTCCGGGCGTCCCGACTCATTAATTGCAATGGCCATAAATAAGCATGGGGTGTAGGCTTACACCTGGCAGACACAAATATTAAATGGTGTGTATATTGATCATGTACTAGTATTTCATTTCCGGTCCCTGACTGTATTGACAAGCATGTAAATTAATAACATAAAATCCCAATATATATCAAATGATACCAAATGGTTATCATTATTAAATGATTTTCAAATGAATTTTCAAAAGAGCCGGTTAATAGTATTTACCAGCGAAAGCTGACGTATTTTTAAAGATTCAACTTACAGATGGTAAACCTCAATAGTAGGCTGGATAAGGTTCGGGCAAAGAGCTTTGGAATTTGCGACTCCATGGCTAAAGACCTACGATGTCTAAAGTCCTTTTTATTTGATCCTATCTTGTGGGATATTTGTACCAAACAAAATGTTATACCTTTTATTAATATAATTTCAAGCTTTTAAGTACTTGTACTTTTACTCCGTACTTCCGTTGCAAATTGTGATACTGTTATCCAACCATCACACATAAACCCTAAGTCCGGGCCACCGGGAAATCGGGTGTGACATTTTGAACAACAAATGTTATAATAATCCTACTTATAAGAATTTAAGCCCATGCATTTTATGGTAGACATGCACTATACCACCATATCACTAGATCATAGGTATAAAAGGGATTAATTACCAAGAGTTTCTAAATTTGAGTTTTGTAACCATAAATATGTTTGGCTAAATTGGTCGTGTTTGGGTTGTCTGAACATGTTCGCAGGTTGATCAATACCATTTTGCTTTATAATATTTTTATATTATTTTTTATTATAACGTAAACTAAGTGGGTGGTTTGTGTCTGTAAAAGGTAGAAAAGAAATGAGTATCAAGCTTTATTGTTTAAACGTGATTGATTTGTATCCATTTACATTTGTTGCTATAAATTCGTAAAGTATTAATATTCAAAAAAAATTGGCTAATAATATGGGTTTCATATTATCTAGCAAAACGCGTGTTTTATTTGGGTTCACGTGCCTGAAACGATTTTAGGTTTCATGTTATGTCCGTGTCAAATCTTCATATTTTTTGTCGGGTTCGACTTATCAACTAAACATGATCAACTTACGTCTCTAATTACATGTGTATTTTTTTGTTAATGTATTATTTAGGTTACATAGTTAGATAAATGCATGTAACATTAATTTATATTAAAATGTAAAAAGTAGACATTAGTTTCATTTGATATATATAAGTTTAAATAAAATTAAATGAAAATATAACTAAGGTATATTAACAATAAATATATAATAAGTTGCATCGGCAAAAATAATAATTACAAATTATATTTTCAAGGCAATAAATCCTCATAAAAAAACGTAAATTGCATAACGACAAGAAATATAAAACTTACATTCACACACAAAACAGCAGTGACTATTTCATTAGTAGCGGAACTACATGTAAGGGTGGGGGCGGGTAATGTATTTTATTGGCAAAAATCTCGATCACCCCCCTTAAAAGTTCGGTCAAACCCCCTGGTTGCCCCTAGAAAATAAATTCTTGATCCACCACTGCATTTTATCACATGATTAATTTGGTATGAGATTATATATTGAATTTTCAATATTATTTAAGCGTTGACGGGATATAAATTTTTAAAGTTCTTTTTTTAATCATTTCGGTCAAAGTCGCGAGATGCATTCAATTCATCATAACTCCAAATGATACATAAATGAAAAGGCAAAACACAACAATATATAAAGAGGTACTAAGGTTCTATTTCATACATACAAACCTTCAATTGTTTGTAACACATTGCTTTAATCACTAACCTACATTGCTCATAAAGGTTCTATTTCAATATTTTTAGAAGCAACAGGGTAAAATACTTGTGATTTCATGATTTGCTTATGATAATTTGTTTGTATATATATGTTCACTGATTTTTCTTCTAATATATCTTATGCAGATGGCACATGAGCATAAATGTTGTAATAAACAGAAAGTGAGGCTAGGTGCTTGGTCAACTGAAGAAGATGAAACACTTTTCGCTTACGTTATAAATCATGATCAAGTAAAATGGAGCTTCGTTCCAGAACTTACTGGTTTCTCTCTCACCCCCAACATTTTTAACATTTTCATAGAGTTTAAAAGATTTAACATTTATTGGTCTTTATTTATATCATAGTCAGGCCTCTCTATCGTAGAGCCTTGGTCAGGAGCTAGACATCCTTTTTTGTTACATGTCTATTTTACAAAAGAAATAGTAAATTATTAGTAATAACTCTTGGTCATTAATTTTTTTATTTATCGATAAATTATTAGTAATAACTCTTGGTCATTAATTTTTTTATTTATCATTTTGATAAACACACCACAAATCACAAGACCTCAACGATAGAAAAATCCATGTGCCAGTGAAGGTACGAAGCGCCGGTAATACTTAAGTGAAGGGGTAGCGGAACAAAATCTTTTCCGAAATATAATCCTGATTCCTCTCGGTAATAGTTAGTGACTATTGACAAACCTTTTTAAAATCTGATAATTTATTAATGTAATTAGATTAGTCATCGGAAATCCATTGGTAATCACCGACTGATCTACGATGAACTCAAACTTTTCCTTTTGTAGTTTTCATTTGGGTTTGGCTTATACGTCGGTAATTTTTTCGCCAAAGAAAATTAGTATTTCGTATAAAATTATTCGTATGTTTAGGTGTTTTATTCCGTGTTGTATATACAAGAGATGTAATTGTTATATCTTGTTTGGCTTATTATTAATTAGGTGTTTAATTATTATATATCTTTCTAAAATTTTGGCATTTAAAAGTGATTTAAATGGATATGATGATTTCTTTAGTTTTTTTATTTATTTACTATATTATTATTACTTATATTTCTTTTTATGATTATTAAATTGTCAATATAATCAGGACTTAAAAGATGCGGGAAGAGTTGCCGGTTGAGATGGATCAATTACTTGAATCCAAATATAAAGCATGGAAATTTCACCACTGAAGAAATTAGTCTTATATTTAGTCTCCAAAAATCAATTGGCAATAAGTAATATTACAACTTCCATTTTTAATATGGGAATTCTTTTAAATTAAGTCCATTCCAGATTTGTAACATAATGTTACATGTTTTCTATTTTATTTTAGGTGGGCACAAATTGCAAAACATATGCCAGGTAGAACAGCTAATGAGATCAAAAACTTCTGGAACTCAAAGCAAAAGAAGAAGTGGTTGGTATCCAACAATCAACCTAATGAAGCATCTTCCTCATCTGAAACCATCCATCATATCTCCATTCTTGAATCATTTTATCAACATCCCTATCCCCCAACTTACACCGATAACTTTCAACTAAATCATGGATCAAACATGCATTCATTAGTTGATTGTAGTCTTAATGAAGAACCACCTATGAATCAACTCTACACAATACCTCCTTATGCTCCATCATCAATGGCATCAAATAATGTACCGATGATGTTGACCATCTCACATGATCATGGATTTTTGAACTCAAGTGTCTCAAGTATATGGATGACCCCAACAAGTTATGCTCAAAATTTTCCAACTGGGTGTCACATGCATACAAACTTGATTACTTGGATTGATGATGATCAACCTAATTCTTCTAAGCCTCTAGAGGATCAACCTTACTCTTCTCAACCTCTAGAGGAAGTTGAGGAATTTGATATCAACGAGTTCTTCAATTTTGATCTATTTGAGGAGGATCAAATGAAATTTGAAGCAAGTCAGTATAACAACAGTCATGTTATATGATGATCAGACTAATTTGTTCTTGAAAGTTGGTCCAAAGGTTAGACGATCGATGTCGCCGATCCGATATTGGGGATGTTGTCTTTAAACTGTATACCAACGTTCACTACATGGGCATGATCATGGTGTCGACCGAAGATACATTTTCATCAGAATCCTTTAGTTTGATGCAATGTCATTGGTGGAGGATCATGATAACTATAGTATAATATTTGATTTAATCTTAAGATTAGCATAAAATTAGTTATAACCTAAGTTAGTTTTAATTTGTTTTATTATCGTATAACCTTAAGTATTGATAGTTATGGTGGTTAGATACCGATCCAACATGTTGACCAAAGGGATACATACCCATTCACCACCTATAAATAATGTAATCTTTACATTTGAAACTAATGCAAGTATGATTTAGTCTGAAATTCTCTCTCTAATCCTAATCCTAATCCTGCAATTTAAATTCTGTGATTATTTCTTCACATGTTAACATACCGTTCCTGAAACAATGAGAATGAGTCTTTAGTTTGTGCAATCTTATTTTGACAACTTTGATTTATTTGTGGATTTGGGAGATATAAATAAATATATACATATGAGTGTTTTTTAAGGGAGTTTAACTCAAATGTTATTATTTTACCATTAGCAAGATATGTGAATGATATTTATACACGTATACACCAACAATTAGTATATGTTTTCATTTGAAAATTATTTGAATAATACTTTGATATGCATCTATTAAAAAATCTTGATAAGGGATATTTATAATACATTATAAAGCAAACAAGATGGCCAATATGGTAATTTTACACAATTTTTAAGATGGCTTGTGAAAAGGCCTAGGATAAATTTGCTACTCTCCATATTTTTGTTCCATCTCTACCACTCCTTAAATGTAATAAGTTGTACCTAATACATAATTATATTATAAAATCAATCTTATGGTTGTAAATACTAATAACTCGTGATTTTTCGTCTTACCAATCATACAACTCTACATTTATCGTAATTACACTCTTTTACCTCAGTTTATTGATCATCGACTTATTCTCTATAAGGAAGCCTACTTTTACAAATGAAAAGAACATCACGTTAAATCCATTTTTCACGGAAATTCTATTTTTTCAGAAATAGTCAAATCTTGAGAAGTCAAATGTAACAGTCTAGATTATAATTATATGATAAAAAGATGACTAAATAATAAACTCTATGATGTACATGTTGTTACAATCCAAAGAAATAAGTTAGAAACATAAATATTAGAGAAAATGCGGAAAGGGGATTCTAGATGAAGGAGCTTGGGTCAAGAGTCAAGCAAACCAACTATGCTTGTTTGTCACAATGTCCGTCCTAGTTTTTCATTATCCTCCATATTTTATGGGTTCCTAACTCTAAACATATTATAAGTTATGTTCGATTTAAATTGGACCAACACATGTGCTTACCCACCACACAAAGTGCGCCAAAAAAAAAGTACCCGCAGCAGAGCCAAAGCCTCTATGGGCATTAGAGTTGGTGGCCCAATGGCAGAGCCAAAGCCCCTATGGGCATCTAAGATCTGGATATCACTTGTTCACATCTCACAAGTAACATGATTAAAGATATTGATCATTCTAAAAAAACGTTATTCTTTTCAGAACTTTAAAATTATGATTACCATGGTGTCCCTTTATAAGATATCTATGGTAATCCATGATTTATCACACAACTCATGGTGGAGGGGACACTCTTCTAGAAATCCACAAGTACCCACACAATCATCCAATAGGATTATATCACATCATTAAACCTAATACAACTCAATCTAACCCAAACAGGAGGGGACACTCTCCTAGCTCAACCAACTACCCTAATACAATCCAATCCAACCACTGTCCTATCTTCTTCCAGGTTGTGAAACTCACCATCGCTACTCAATCGAAGTACGAGTTGGTTGCGGTGGTGTACCAACTCGCATAAACCTAGCACATTCCAAGTTATACGCCTTTTCACCTACCTTTATTATCAACTTGATAACAAGTAGTGGAGGAATCATGAAGTTTTCTAATGGGGCCCTTTAAGTTTCGAAATTTTGATGTGACTCAACTTGATTTACAGATTCTCCGAGTTGGATTAGGTTGACTTAAACTAACTCTAATTTCTAATCCTTTGTACCCATTAAGTTTACACAAACTCGAATTCCCAACATTTGTAGTAAAATAGACCGGTAGAAAGAGGTGAAAAAGAATATTGGTTAACATCTTAGTGAAATTTAGAGTTGCGAAGGTTAGCCTCTTCCACTTTCAAAACACAATGGATAACAGATACAGGGGTTAATCACCATATGTGTTATGATGACAAACTTCTCACCAATATTCAATCACTTTCATATCATATTTACATTGGCATTTCTAATGGGCAAGTTATTAATGTCCAAAAGTTTGGCACAGTGGTACTTAATTCAAATCTTTCACACCATCATGTCTTCTAAGTTCCACAATTCAAACGTAATCTTCTTTCTATTTCGAGATTATGTCATGATACTAAAGGCATCGTTTATTTATTTTTTTTGACACTTCTTGTGTATTGCTTGCCCCTTTAATGAAAAAGACACTGGTTCTTGGTAAACTTCTTCATGGGCTTTGTCTTCTAATTATTACTTTACCCTCTTTTTTATTGAATTAATCTATTTCTTTTGCTCATACATCTTGTAATTATATTATTAGTAGTGTTGTATGGTATCATAGACTTGAGCATTTACCTTTTTACAAACTTAAACAAATTGAATATTTTTTCTTGTGCACATATATGGAAAATACTTTACATTGTGAGATTTGTCCAAAAGCAAGGCCACATCACCTTCCTTTTGTCACACCCTGATCCTCAGTGAGCCCGGACTTGGGGTATGCACATGACGATTGATATCAGTAAACACAATGCACAGCGGAAGATGGGAATTTAAAGTAAATAATTAAATTACAAACATATACGTCCAAAGTTCAAAAATAATTATACACGTTGTTCATACTAAAAGATCCACTGGTGGATCGAAATATATGAAATAAGACTTGAGACTAATAGGGTCTTTCATGGAGTTGCAAATTCCAAATCGCCTAGACCGAGCAGCTCCAGCCTATTCCATATTTGCTATATAACATGTGCTTAGTCTTTTGAAAATATGTCAGTTTTCACTGGTAAATACCATTAACTGACTCTTTTTGAAAGCTTTTCAAAAAGTATTTAATACCAGTTGGTACATCATTTTTAAATAACTTGGGACGAACTATATCTCTTGTTTCCAATTTTACATGCTTGTCAATAATATTGGGGACCGGAACTTAACACAAGTACATGATTAATCAACACACAACATTTTAATATCATATAAATATAGCATTAGCGTCTGTCAGGTGTATGCCTACACCCCTCACTTAGGTCGTGGCCATTTGCAATTAAATGAGTTGGGATATCAAGGACACAGTCCTATTAACCCCCAATGTTTAAGTTATTAAGCAAAACGGATTAAAAGCGGGTTATTTGAATTTTGGACATCATTCTTCAATGATCCAATACCCGACCAAGCGGCTAGTGCCGTATCCCAAGGCCTTATAAAGGAAAATAGGCTAAGAGTACATACATGTGCTAGTCTTTACAAATCAAAGATGTTTAGCACAACCATTAATCAAAACAACTAAACACAAGCGCAATCTAGTGGAGGCTCCTAGTCTGGAATGAACGGAAGAACGGAACTATGATCCGTTAGAATGTTAACGGGTCTTATATAAGTCACCTGACTTTGACCGGTTAACTTTAATGAATATGTACGGTTCGCTAGATTAAGCGGAGACCGAATAGAATGTGGTTTATACCCTTCTGAGTGTAAAGACTCGTATGATATGGGTCAAATAACCAAGTATTTTGATTAGAACTGGTTTGGAAAGGTTTTGACCCGATTCGGCTAGTTTATATATTTTATGCAATTTAAACTAGCCGTACGCGCATATGCGGTATCAGGTGGTCGAATAGGTCTAAGACAAGTCCATAATGCCAAAACATATTTCATATTGTTATAACATCAGTTACAAAGTCAGATTTGTAGTTCAATTGGTTTTAAACCATTTTTAGGCGATAAGGGCAATTTTGGCATTTTTAGGCATATTATATGGACTATAACATAAAATCTATCAATTGATATGATCAAATGGTATAACCTCAGAGGTTTATTCCATACATTAATATGATCATATAACAACCCTTAATCATGCTCTAAACTTGACCAAACGGGTCAGAATCGAAAGTCAAAGTAGAGGTCAAACTGTATGACTTTCGATTGCGAAATAAGCTCTAAGCAGGAAATGACGAGCTGGACATGATTAAACATGTCCTAATATGTTATAAAAACTGTTATAATGTCAAAAAATAAGGTTTCGATACTTAGAAACTCATTTAGCATAATTTGCAAAAATCTGCGTTTTGATTTTTATTTAATATAACTTTGACTCGTCATTTCGCCTACTTAACATGATCTTCAGAGGGTGTCATCACAAGGGATTAACATCTTCATTATTACGATCACAAAACCAAGTTCAATTCGAACGTTGACTTGACCGAAATGGTCAGAACCGAAAGTCAAAGCAAAAGTCAATTTGCTTGACTTTCGGCTAATAACTAGCCTAGAAATGAAAAGAGACTAGGGAGAACACTTACAAGTGTTCAAGGGAATGTTATAACTCCAGAAAGGAAGCCTCTATAGATCAGAAGCACTCCAAGATAGAGAGAATGATTTTTGAAAGGTGCAAGTTCAAATGGTGAACTTGATCACCTATTTATAATAGGATTAAGGCCCCCAAATCTAGCCAAGTGTATCCTAAGGTGTTAAGGGGCAGATTAGTGGCACCCCAGGTGTCCGAAGCAGGAGCAAGGTGTCCTAATTTGCGAGATAGGTGGCAGGAGCAGCATACTACATCTGTCAGCTCAAACATACTGCTAGCGATCCCCTTACGGACCGTAAGGGATTAGTTACGGTCCGTAAGGGACCCTGTGTACCCACAGATAGTTTAAATGCCTTACGGATCGTAAGGCTATAGCTTGCGGTCTGTAAGGGACCGTCTGAGGCCAAAATTTTGGCATTTTAACACATTTGATCCCTCCACTTGATTCATCTTCCATTTTTATGAATTTGTTCCCTCTCGTCCAACATATCTTTTGTGACAGGATCATTTGGCTCCTTTAAAACTAAATTAAGTTAACAACTTAATTTAAATAAATTAATTTAATCTAACTTAACTTGACTAGGTGTGCGTACGGCTTCTAGTACCCTTAATCAAATCCAGTGTAAGCTTCTAGTATTGAATTAGAACTTACTAACGGTTTTCTGGTATTGAACCAGATTCAGGTGATAAGCCTCTGGTATCGAACCAGATCTTAGGGTAATAAAAGGCTTCTGATATTTCATGGAGATCCTTGGGGAGGCTTCTGGTAATTGCACCCGACCCGATCCAATTGAGGGGTAAAAGTTAAGAAAGGTTACTTAATAGGGGTTGGGTAATTCGACAAAGTAGTGAAACGAACTACACTGTTACTAAGTACTTATATCTCTGTTGGACCCGAAAAGGGACCACGATTATAGAGATACACGAAGTAACAAGATCAAAGAAAGATCTACTTTGTTTATTCGATAACTTAACTAACCCGAAAAGGGACCACGATTATAGAGATACGCGAAGTAACAAGATCAAAGAAAGATCTACTTTGTTTATTCGATAACTTAACTAATTTGGAAGTTAATCGTCCCAGTAAGTAATAGATCATAACCATAATCCCGAGTATAAGCTTGGAATAACACAAACTAATTAAGTTATAAAAAGATAATAAAACCATGATAGCCTTAAAACTAGTTTTGTTGTGGCATATTGTTTAATAGTCGAAAGGTTAGGGGTGGTCGAATGAAGAGCCTATAAAGCCGTCAACTTCAAACCAGTCTATCAAAATGTTGTGACAAAATTGACGGAAAGACGGTAACCTTAACAGGAGCCTCTTCCAATTTTCATAAAAGATAAATATGAAGATTTAAGTATCTTCCACACTAATAATATTAATACTACTAAATAAGCAACGACTTAGCCAAGAGTCTATCTATTACTATTTAGTCCACTAATCTATCTATAAATAAAATCGGTCAAGATAATAATGGAAGGTTGAGTAGGGGAAGCGTATCCTTGGACGATACTTGGTTTCTTATCTAAGCTTTACTATACACGATGGGCACGATGCTCGTGTGTATTTAATCTAAACAAAAATCATTTCATAAATTTAGAACGAGATAACCGTGTTCCAGTATTATTAAATTAACTACTATCTAAACACACTCATCACACTCCACACAACATCGTGTTCTTTTGTTCAAGTTGAGTGTTTCTCAACCTCCAACTTGAAAGTGGTGTAATTGTATTTAGGGAACACGAGGTGCTACGTGATGTAGAGGTGTGATGACTGTGACCACCGTGAAACACCGCCGCAAGCGGTGTGGTGGTATATGATGAAAAATGTGATGGTTGCCACGGTGTGTGGTAACTAAAATTATTGTTGTCAAACGGTCAATTCAACCGTTGGGTATTTAAAAAAGAAGAGGAAAAAATCAAACAATATAAATTAACAACACTTCTAAACATTTTTACACATCTTCTACACTACAACACTGTTTTATAGAAAAAAAAAACCAAATTGGTTCAAGTAAAAAAGGATCGACTTCAAAGAAAAAACCGTATTGGTCAAAGATTCGTGCTAACCAAGATGAACCTAATAGATTCCGTTTGCAAGACAAACTGTTACCAACCCAACCATCTCCAAACCAATAACCAGAATACTACAACCAACCCAACATGTCAACCCAAGTCGTATCCGATCATTTCACTTTATCACAAGACAAACAAATGATTCACCGTTTTGCATATCGCGATCCAACCCCCCAGTACGAAAACCTACCATACCATACCGTAACCCAACACATAATTTACCTCACGACTCGGACAAAGAATACGAAGATGAATAAGAATAGCCCGAAGAAGAAGCTCGTGGTAAACGGTCTAAAAACTCACTGAATATGGGGTCGTGGAGGATGAGAAAGCAGCCTTATGTAAGATTTTCTTATGTATTTGAATCAACAAACAAAAAACACATTTGAGCGTCGGATTTTCAAACATTTTGGAAAGCTACTCAGTGGATCCAACCGAAACATGGATCAATCACTTCGAAGTAGACAGGTTTAAACAAAAAACGAGCCACTTCAACGCACAGTGGCGGAGCTTGACCAAAAGTTGCGGGGGGCGGAAAGTCATGGGACCAAAATAGTTATTCCTGGCGCTATGTTTTGGGTTATATGTTCGGGTCGGATATTCGATTCGGGTCGGGTTAAACAATAATAACTCCAAATAGAACTACATAATCTCCATTCATTCAAATTCAAATGAGGCACTCTTACTCATAAAAAAATGCTATGTATTGTTTAAAAAAAATAAAGATCAAATATTTATAATGATGCGAGATAAATGTTAAGTACCTAAACGAAGAATTACAACTCAGCCCAACAATCTTTAAGATAAATGGTAGGTACCTTTAAGACCTTTAAGATAAAAAAGAACTTTCAACTTTGATTTATACATAAAGTAGTAACAAACTTTACTTAAAGTTTAGCCCGTTCATATTTTTTTAACTCAATACGAAAATATGTATAAATATTTTTTACGATAAACTTGGTAGGGGCAGGAGAATTTTAGGCAAAATAATTGGCAGAGTCAGACCTATATAATTTTAAATTTTTCGGACGTAAAAACGGAAATATTACACTTCTAACTGAAACATTCGGGGGAAGGAGGTGGTTTGCACCCCTGGTCCCTTAGAAGCTACGCCACTCTCAACGCATGCTATAATCAAAAGGTATTTTTTTACTTATGTTTTAGTTGTTAATTTCTTATTGAAATGTAAATTTAGTAATTATTTAATTTACACTATATAGACTCACAATAGGCCAAGTTGAATCGGATGAGGCTGCTATCATGAGGGACGCCCAAAACAACTACACAAAAACCCACACGTGGAAAGCTTTCCTCGACTTGCGAGAATAGGAGATTGTGAGATCTTAGGGTGTAAGGGGTGCTCACCTCTTAGGTGAGCCCCCCTCTTACACACAACCAATCACATAGTTCCATGTCAACTCCCCTAATACCGATTTTTGATGGCGGCACTCCCCTATTAGGTGAGTTCAAAATTAATTTTTTTTTTTTTTTTGGTAAAATTATGGATGTTTAAAAATTATATAAAAGACATTTCATTAAATTTAAAAAAAAATACATTCAAACTAGAAAAAAAAAAAACACATTGAAAGTAGAAAATAAAAAACACATTCAAAGTAGAAAATAAAAATTACATTAAAACTAGAAAATTAAAATTTTAGAAATCGCATGGCCACCCGTACTTGTTAGCGATTTCTCGCTTTCGGGCGAGGATGATCGGCAACATACTTGGCGGAACATCGTCGTGCGGCTTAAGGAAGGTTTTCATATCTCGATCATAATTGTAGTTTTTCATCGTCTCGAGTTGTGCCGATATGAGCTCGCGAGCCTCCGACTCTCTTTTTTTCCTCAATTCGATCGCCTCCAATTCTACCGCTTGCTTCGCTTCTTTCATGGCGGTGTACACTTTGAATTGTGCCGCCAACTCGGCCGAGCTTCCCTCGGACGATGTAGCTTGACGCTTGTCTCGCCGTTGTGCTCTTTGTGGCGAGGGATCTTCGTTCATATCCGGTATCGAAAAGTCCACGTCAACGGGCTTTCTTTTATGTGCCGAACCTTCACCTTCCTCACCCATCAATGGGACTTGGGCCCATTTCTCGTGTTTTCGAACGACCTCCCACGCCTCGATGTGTTGAAAACCGCTTGGAAATCTTTCTTTAAATTCTTTTAACGCGACTTTCATCACGTCCAGATCCTGACATCCGCTTGCTCGTGTGCGATCCTACATGTTATAAAATAAAAAAAAATTAGAAAGTGTTAAAAAAGTATGAACTTAGAAAAAAAATTAAAAATATGCAATGTTAAAAAAAATATAATTTTTACCGCTTGTTGGTATAGGCCGTTGAAAAAGTTTATTTTCGCATGCATCGGGTTCCATTTAGACCGTACTTGATGAACGGTCCGGTTACTTCCACCGATAGTTTTGTTAAAGTGCTCTAAAATTTTACCCCAAAAACTTTCGCGACTTTGTTGATTGCCCTTTTTTTGTTGGTAGAACAATGTACCCACGCCTTCGCCAACGCCTCTTCTTGTTCTTTTGTCCATTTTTCGCTCACCGTTTTCCCTTTTTTTTCTCGAGCCTCATCTTCTTCGTTGCCCGCGTCTTCGTCCACATTATATTCATCTTCCTCGTCGTCGTCGCCCAAATTTTGAGTTTCGGGCACTACCTCATCGTCCTCGTCGTCGTGAATAGGTAGAGGACGTTCGACATTTCCTCGTGTAGAAGGAACTTGTGGAGAACGATAAGCATATGGGTCGAAGGCGGGGGATTGAGGAAGAGCGTCCATTGATAACAAATTTTGAAAATAGCCGAAATTGGGTTGTTGGGTGTTGTAAAACGAGGGGTGTGTAGGTTGTTGGAAAAAAAACGGGGGTTGTGAAGTGTATCCGAAAGGGGGTTGTGGTTGAGCATTTGAACCGCTCGAACCATCTCGAGACGGTTTCGAGACCCGTCCCTTAGTTTTTTTCTTGGCCTCGCGGGGTCGGTTCTCCATTGCTCGGTGTATAAAAAATAAAAGGTGAAGGGGGTTTGGTTGGAGAGTATAAAAAATAAAAAGTGAAGTGGGTGTGGTTGGAGAGTTTAAAAAAATAGAGAGAATGAGATGGTTTGAGTATAAAAAAATGGTGAGAATGAGATGGTTATTTATATTAGTTTTAAAAAAGTGAATTTTTTTTTATTAAAAATATGACCGTTGAAGAGGACCGTTCCTCAAATCTCGTGCACATTCAATCGGTGAGGCCACGCCCAAATTACACCCCGAATCGGGACCCCGCTTTGATGGCGGCGGTGTTCCCGATCGGGGAAACCTATCACCGCGGGCACTCACCGAAGACGCCCTGTACACCCTTATTCTTCCAAATGGGTGCCAATTCCATTGATGGATTTTCGAAGTTCAACAGTCGTGCCCAAAAACAATTGAGTCAGGATATTACATAACCTCGACGGATGGGTTATTAAGCAACATTCCCGAAATCAAATTAAATGACGACCCTAATGACGACATGACACCGACAAGCCCGCAACGAAGTAAAAAAATTTCAAGTCGTCTTCAAGCAAGGGGAGAAAGATTTGGTGGATGTCGTCTCTAAATACAAGATAGAGAATAATGACGGAAGTAGAGGACAACTAAACGATGCGTAAGGCGGTGGCGGACTCGAACATAAAAAGAGAATCTACATTAACCACTTGCGAGAAGAAGAGAAAACCCCCGATTTGAAGCTTTTATTAGAGATGCATGAAAATGTTCAAGAACCATGTAGTCGATTCTATTAGAACGCAAACAGGAGATTTGTAAGATGTGGAATTTGCCCATTAACTTTTAGTTGTTTTTGTTTAATCTTTTTAGGTTTTTTTTTTTATTTGTATGTTCTAGGTTTTATCTTTAATGTAATTTTTTTAATTAATGTAAATGTTGTTTTTAATTAGAGTTAATTACTGTTTTCGTCCATGTGGTTTGTTAAAAGTCACTATTTCAGTCCATTGGTTTAATAATTGCGATTTCAGTCCCTGTGATTTCACTTTCGTAACCATTTCAGTCCCTGTGGTTTCACTTTCGTAACCATTTCAATCCATTTATTCTGTTAGTACAGGGACTGAAATGGTTACGAGGTGGACTGAAATGGTTACGAAAGTGAAACCACAGGGACTGAAATCGCAATTTTTAAACTAATGGACTGAAATAGTGATTTTTGACAAACCACAGGGACGAAAACAGTAATTAACTCTTTTAATTAATATGGTTTTATATTTGAATTTAAATTAAAAAGAAATATTGGGTACATGTAATATGTTATGACGAGTGTCACGTGTAAAAAAAGTTGAAAATATGATTATGTGATGAAATTGTGTGGCAAGATAAGATTGGTTGGTTTTTAACGATCATGAGATGGGTTTAGAATACATAGTGTGGGAGAGGCATGAAGCACCACGTCAGCAGGGGCGTGATTAAAAAAAGCACGGGGTGAAAGGGGCTTGGAATTAGACATTTTTTTTTAAATCACCAATCAAATCATCCCAAAACTCCACCACTAACCGACATGTCACCACCCAAATTGCCTCCATGCCGAGGAAGATTTCGCCGCCCCCACCACCACACCAGTCTCCACGCCATGCTCGGACCAGTGTGACGGCATGGTTGAGCCCTCCACGTCGGCCTCCACGCTACCACACCGTGTGGTCTTATTGCTAGTTAGCCTCAGTTTGTTCAGTTACTTAGGGTGAGATGGATGTTCCCCTCTAGGTAAGTGGTAAACTCACCAGAGGAGCCAATCAAATTCGTCCATGTCAACACCCCTCTCCCAACTCCCTGTTTCCCTTAATCACAAGGGGTGGTTTCACCCAAATCATTTTTTTAAAAGAAAAACGTGTGATTGATTGGAAAATAGTGGGGCCCACTATACACCCCTCTATCTCCTCTTCCCTCCGCTCCCCTACAAGCGGAGAGCACTCCCCGCACCCTAGCTTGCCGCGCGGTGAGGGAAGCGCCGGCGGCGGTGTTGCGACGGGGTGAAAGCCTACCCCGCACCCTTTCCCGACCCATCCCGTTCACCCTTAGGCAGGTTAGCTTGTTAAATACACTACGTATATAAGCTTCTCTGATTTGAGTAAGAAACAGACAAGAAAACTCCCCCAAATACTCTCATGCCAAACAAGAGTTTTTAATATTAACGAATGTGAGATTAATTTTAACTTTAAAAGGTTGTTATATTGCTTGTATTTACATATAAATAACAGAAAATTATGCGTTCCTACACATCGTTAAAAATTAAGATCTTTAGTTATTTTTCTTCACAATTACGTATAGATAACTAAGTATGTTTAACTAAACCAACTAATATAAAAACTGCATCATAATTTTTGTAATAACAAATAAACACGTGAGCCCGCAAGGTTGACCCGACCAGACCAGACCCAACCCATTTAATTTACGTGTGCACGAGTCAACAACAAAGTAACCCAGAACCACTTGAGCTAATCGGAAACCCGCTAATTCATGACAGACTCAGAACGTGTCGAAAACTTACACTCTATGCCTTTGGCATTAATAGCATTTCTATAAGCCAAAAAATGGTACATTTTAGTCTAGTGTTTTTATGTCTCATTTTCTTTGGGTGACTTGGGCAAAGTTGAGTATTAATCAGTAAGTGCTTTAATATTAATAAGAAGTGAACATATGATGAAGCAACCACAAATAACAACATGGATTTCAGTTATCAAGTTCTCATCCATCAACACAACACCTTCAGGTAAGGATAAAAAAACAAACCTTAACTCATAAACACAACACCAACTCCCTTTCTGCTCATGAATCATCATCTACTCCTGCATAAATAGGACTCGAATTCAACACAAAATGCATTTTCGCAAACATACTACCGACTTTACTTTGTAAAAGTAAAAAATAAATTAAAAATAATAAACTGAAAGTCGTTCAAAATTATTTTTAATACATTCAAACCCCTAGATCGTTTTTATTCAAATATTTAATACATTAAATATCTAGAAAATATTCTGATAGAATGAAAGAAAAAAAAATGAATTCTGGTCAACTCACAAGTCACAACCCATCCTATTTTGACACAAGCTTGAAAAAGGGTCGTTTCAACCCGCTACCCAACCCCAGCAGACCCGCCAATCTTGTCACATCTAATGTATTGTATTTATAGAAAACGTCTTGTAAACCAGGTGCACAAGGCTCCCACATGCGCGGGGTCAGGGAGGAGGAGGGGGGGGGGGTTGGGGTTGTTGGGCCGACTTGGGCCTAATTTACGCATCCTTAACTTGCATTACTGCAAGAGGTTGTTTCTTGACTCGACCCGTGACTTCCAAGTCACATGGCGGAAACCTTACAAGGTTGTGTACGTTTATAAATTAGGATTTTGATGTAGAATGACTGATAATCATGACATATACGCATTGCCTTCGTGAACATACAAGGACAATGAACCATGTAAAGTATGCAAACTATGTTTATCTTCAAACAGATTTCCCCTTTATTTTGAAAAGCATTCATTCCTATGCTTCTATGTTAGTAGTTTGTACCCTGATGCAAGTGCATATGCGACATCCATTTTCTTATAAATGAGTCGATTTTGGTTATGCTTTATCTCATGTGGGTCAAACAGTTAAAAAAAATAAATAAAAGTAGTCTAAAATGAGAAGGAAGATCGGTTGAAAGTCACAGTAAGTTTAAATATAATGCAAATAATTATATTTAACTTGTTATAATAAAATCAGAATAATATAAATTTTTACTCATCTTTGACACTATGCTATACCTAATAAATAAGTAAATAACTGGTTGAGCTACGTGTGCCAATTCCGTGTGGCCAAGATTTTCCCACTTATTTTTCTATAAGCCCAAGCTATACCTAATAAATAAGTAACTGAACGAAATTTTTTCTGCTTGTTGTTTCTCAACTATTTAGAATTTCTTTATTAATATTTACTTTATGAATATCTCATTTATTTTTATCGCTTATTGATAACTATTTAATATTTCATTGATCCAACCCCGGGTAATGCATGGGTTTCTAACGTAGTATACGATAAACAAATAAATAAGTATTCACATACCTCGTCGTCATCGTCGTCATCATCTTCCTTCTTAAGCTTAGTGGTACCACTTTCCTTATCAAGCGGCAGCTTCATCCCTCCAAAAGGTGTGTCCACATCAATATTCCCTTTCATCGAATAGCCAGTGCCTTTTCCTCTAATCATGTCCCATAAAGCAGACCCACAATCTTTAGGCCTAAACGTGATCGGAATATCAAGGTAAGTAATACCATTCTTTTTAATATTCTCCGTTTTCGCAAGCTCCGCACAGCCAATGCTGACATCACACAGCCAAACCTCATAGTCAAGTGCATTGAGCCCCAAATCAAAATCATTCTTGTTTTCCAACTTCAAATGAAGAGTTGCAACAGTCTCTTCGAACGAAAACTTTTCAAACTTTATCTTCTCAATATCAACGTCAGGCTTGTAAGGTATTGGGATCTCGCCGTTTTTCTCAAGAGGCAGAGTTAGCCTTCCAAAAACAGGCACGTCAACAATTAAGTCAACTTTGACTTTGTAAGGTACAACGCTGCCAGGCTGTATATCAGCATAAGTGTTCTTTATGTCATCGTATATTAAACAAAGTGGTATTTGCACAGTTTCGGAACCGTGTGCATGGATTGTTCCAGCATCGGGAATCAATCCGGAAATGAGTTTCCTTCCGTCACTTTCGATTAAGTAATTGATGTCGATAAGAGGGATGGGAATTGGGTTTGGGTTAGTGACAAGCACGTCTACAATAATATCAGCCCGCTCAAGGTTGATTTTGGGGATGTGAATCGCACTGACATCAGCGGTAGGCTTTCCGAATCCGATTGTCTCTTCAATCTTTTCACCAATATCTTCAATAAAACCCTTTACCTTCCCTAAAAATCCACTGTCTTCTCCTTCTTCATGTTCTTTCTCCTTGGTACCTCGCTCCACGATCTCTGGTTTATCGCATTCAGACATACCTTGAAAAAAACAGACATTAATCTACACAACCAGTTGTACACAATACAAAGCAAAAAAGATAAGTCGGTAAACGCTTGATCGCTTGTTTAAGTTTTATAAAGCACAAGGCTCTCTGAAGCGTTCAGGTCCTAAAAGGCGAGATGCTAACCGCGAGGCAAGAACTTCACGTACGCAGTGTTGCTCAATGTACAGCCAAATATACTTTATGTACAACAAGAAGTCGCATCTCTCTCATCTTCTTACATATCAACCCTTTCACTACAAGAAAACGAGGCAATAGGGGCGACATTTGTCGCTGCTAAAGGTGGTGATCGTCGCCGCTATTGCTTTTAGCGGCGACTCTCTTATCTTCTTACATACCAACCCTTTCATTTTACCAAATAACGATTCATAATTTCTTCTTGTGTCTACACATCAGCCTCCTACAGACCCTAATTTTGACCAATTTTGACACAGATGTGCATGAGACGCCACCACAAGGCCCTAAGGCGTTTTCTAGATCACCTCGCGCCTCACACACACTTTTTGAAATCGCATCGCTCAATCATGCAATACTTTTAAGTCCTAATTTTTGTTATCCATTTGGTTTTCTAACATACAATTTAGTCAATTCATGTCAAATCCTAACGAAATCAATATCTTAAAATTACAACGCAAATGCCTCGAAATTGAGATATAAAAGTTTACAAGACTCCTACATCTTGAGTTCTGACACCAAAAAGAGACCACAATTCCAGTAAATAGAATGCAGGTACTTTCAACACATAGATCAAACTTTGCGTAAGGGGGGACGGGGCGCCCCCGTGATGGCTCTCCACCACGCGTGGATCACAATAACGCCGCCGCCGCCACCTTTTATAACGCGTTGATTTGAAAACACGTCAAACATATCACGTGTGATAGAATTCAAAAAGTGAACGTTGGTGGAGGTGTTGACCGTTAAATGTTACCGTTTCTTTATACCAAATATATATACACACACAATATAAATTTTATTTACCAAACATTCTTTCAATCCAAACATTCTCTTTCAAAACATTCTTTCAAACACAAAAAAATACAAAGATGGAAGGTTCAAGCAAACGAGGTTCGGGTTCGAAGAAAAAACCCGTATGACCGAAGGTTCGAGCGAATCTTGGCGAGCCGGCAAGATTTCGGTTGCAAGACGAACCCGACCCAATCCCACAATTCCAAACCCAACAATTTCCACCCTTTTAAACCCAACCGATTCCACCCTTTCAAACACAACCGTATCAAAACCAACCGTTCGTTCCACCATTTCAACAATTCAACCTCACCAATTTCAAACACAACCGTTTCCACCCTTTCAAACCCAATCCCACCATGTCAACCCACTAAAAGATGACACCCTCATCCACCAATTCGAACGAGCAAAGAAAAGACTTGTTTTGTAGACGAGTCATGGCTCGTTTTCAAAAACTTCCCGGTTCAACGGAACGAAACATGGATCAAATGACTTCGAAGTGGGGCGATTTGCACCGGAAAATGAGTAAATTTAACGGTTGCTTCATTCAATTGGTACGTTTTTTTTTAACATAAAACCTGTTTTTTCAAACATAAAACTGTTTTTATTTTAAAAACATAAAACATTTTTTTTTTATTTTTAAAAACATAAAACTGTTTTTTATAATAAAAACATAAAGCGGGTTTTTTTTATTTTTAAAAACAGGAAAACAGTTTTATAAAACAGAAAACAGTTTTTATAAAACACAAAACATAAAACAGTTTTTAAAAATAAAAAACCAGAAAACAGTTATATAAAACAGAAAGCAGAAAACAGTTTTATAAAACAGATTTTATAAGTCACAAAACAGAAAACAGTTTTTTTTTTTTTTAAAAACAACAGAAAACATTTTTATAAATCAGAAAAACAGTTTTATAAAAAAAAAACAGCAAACAGTTTATAGAAACAGAAAAACAGAAAACAGTTTATAAATCAGAAAACAGTTTTTTTTAAAAAACAGAAAACAGTTTATAAAAACAGAAAAACAGTTTATAAAAACGGAAAAAAAATATTTTTTTTATTTTCTGTAGACCCGAAATCCACAAAGTGGAAACGCCATAAACGACTATTGCCGAGTATACAAGCATAAAAGTTTTCCACACTTGGCAGCATGGGAGGTTGCGAGACATCACCCGAAGTGGGTACCGGTTGACTTGGTCGACATGGGTGGGCCGACGGCTCCAAAAAGAAGTGGAGGTCCCAAAAGATCAAAAACCTCCGAGTCTGGGAACTACACGACTTCCGAGTCGGGTAACATGCCCCAAATGAATTTGAACGACGAACCCGTTGACGAACCCAATCAACCCGTTGACAAACCCAATCAACTCGTTGACGAACCCAATCAAGACGATACACTGACAAGGCCGCGCCGCAAGAAAAGTGGTGATTCGGCAAGTAAAGGAAAGGAATCGATGGCGGAGTCGATCTCCGAAATCAAAGAGGCTAAATTGGTGGAAATAACCAAAGCCACTGATAGAAGAGAACTTGTGGTGGCAAAACTTAAACGTGAGGAGGCGTATATTCGACACTTGAACGAAAAAGAAGAAAATAGTGATTTAAAAGTCTTATTAGAACCACACAACAATCTTGACGAACCGTTTAAGACAATCGTAATTCAACGCAAATGCGAGATATGTGAAAAGTGGGGGTGGGAGGTGCCTTAGATTTTAGGTTTTTTAATTTGTAATGTTTAGTTTTTTTTAGTTTGTAATTTAGATTTATTTAAATGAAATTTATAATTTATAATTTTATTGTTTTATTGTTAATTTATAATTTAAAAACAAAAAAAGAGGTTGTGAGTGATGGAATTTCATCACAGGTGATCGGCATTTCCACTAAAGTCCATCACTAGGGATGGAATAATGCTTGATGACATGGCGGAACTTGATTGGAAGTTGGAAGTTGTGAGTGATGGGCGCCCCTACCCCTAAGAATGCAGGTACTCTTGACAATAGTGCATCAAGACTCCAGTCTACTAGGTATTTTTATCCAAATTTAAAAAAAAATAAAAAAACACGAAAATTGAAAAAGAAAAAAAACATCGATCAGTAAACAAGTTGATCATGGAACCTCTTCCATCCATGGCCTCTTAGGTGATCAGATAGCTAACGATCTCAATCGACTATTAATTTCAACTTGCCTCAAATTATCGACCTATTTTCGCTATTTTCCCTATGCTAAAGCTACTACACAGAGTGACAAATCTGATCAAAGCACAACAATAAGCATTTGACTACAGTTCATAGTGCATTGACTTCACCACAATCCATAGATTTAAATTCAGATGATCATTTAACAAGTAACTAGCTCAGATTCAACATAATCAACTTATATGAACTCAAATCTACTAGCGATTGCTCATAGTAACTAACAGATCATAAAATCAAAAGGATCGGTACCTGCAAATCGTCAAATTTGAAGTTGAATCTGCACAGATCAGACAGATGAAATTAAGTAAAACAAGTAGATACAAAATATTTTAGATCGGAGCAAAGCTTATAGATCTAAAGATGTATGGAAAGAATGTGAAGAGAGAGAGGGCACCTGTTGCCGTCTGAAATGTCAAGTGTGTGTGTGGTTGATGATCCCGCCTTAAATATGTTGGTTCACCGTCCAATTGATGACAAGTCACACGCTTTAGCCACGTCCCGATTAGTTTGTTTGAAAAGTAAACTGTCTAAATGGTCCCTCAGGTTTAATTATTTTTCTTATTTTAGTTCAACACTTAAACATTTTGAATCTGGGTCTTTTTGGTTTCTATTTTTTTGTCATTTTTATCTAAAAGCAAAATTGTTCAGATTTTTCAGTTAACATCCAGTTTTTTTGTTATTTTACTCCCTTTTAATGAATGGAAAAATTGTCATATTTTTTTAATTTGTTATAACAAAACATTAAAAAGACCATTTTGCCCTTCATTAAAAGCGAGGAAAAAGAGAGAAAAGCTATGACAACAAAATTGAAACCACAAGGACCCAGATTCAAAAGATTTAAATTATGGACTAAAGTGACAAAAGTAACCAACCTCAGAGACCATTTTGAGAGTTTACTCTTGTTAGAATATATAACACCAGCCGACAATGACTAAAATATATTAAAAAGAGTACTTGTATTTTGTCCGAACTCACTTTTTAGCCACCTAATATTTGGCAATTGTCACCCTCCATATACTATCATACGATCTTCATGTCCGCTCTCCTTCAAAATTCATTCATATATGATAAAATCTAAAATCTAAAGGGAATGAACAGTGTTAGGTGATTTATCTCATATTCATTTATTAGACTATAGGGTATGGGGCGAGGGTTGGGCGTGGGTTGGGTACAAATGCCCAAGTCATCATCCCGGGTGAGCTTTGGTTTCGGTATGGCTTCTTGGGCGGGAGTTTCAGCCCGGACGTTGGGCATGCCTAGCGGTCCTCCGTGGCCGGCTCTCATTGGCTGGGTTGGCTAGGTCATAGCGGCTAGGTTTAAATTTTAAAAAATAACCGTTTGGCTACAAATGCCCAAATCACCACCCCGGGTGGGCTTTGGTTTCGGTGTGGCCTCTTGGGCGAGAGTTTCAGCCCGGGCGTTGGGCATGCCTAGCGGTCCTCCGTGGCCGGCTCTCATTGGCTGGGTTGGCTAGGCCATAGCGGCTAGGTTTAAATTTTAAAAAATAACCGTTTGGCTACAAATGCCCAAGTCACCACCCCGGGTGGGCTTTGGTTTCGGTGTGGCCTCTTGGGCGGGAGTTTCAGCCCGGGCGTTGGGCATGCCTAGCGGTCCTCCGTGGCCGGCTCTCATTGGCTGGGTTGGCTAGGCCATAGCGGCTAGGTTTAAATTTTAAAAAATATAACCGTTTGACCAAGCCAAACGGTTCACCCAAGTCATTATAAAACCCTCCAACCCCACCGCCTGCCCACATCGCTACCCCAAACCTTCACTCCACCTACCCGAACCCGCTACCCACACTTGATACCGGCACAACGCGATGAAGGGCCGCCAACCCGGTGAGACCCGTTACTGGCCGAAAGCTTTCGCTAGCTACCGGCACAACGTGGGGACCGTTTTAAAGCCTACTACGATAGCGTCCCGGGCGGTGATATAAGTCACGAAGACCGGGTGGCGGTGGCCAACATCCAGTTCCGGGACAAGGAGCGGAAGCCGTTTGACAAGCTCGCCCTGTTTGAAATCTACCTAACGCTTTAGGCTTTTTTTTATTTTTGTAATCTATTTTTTTGTAGAATTTTGTAATTTTTAGGAACTTTTAATCATAATTTTAGGCTTTTTTTAATTCTGTGTGTATTTTTTAATTTTAGGTTCTTTTTAAATTTTTATAAAACTGGCCAACCCACGCGGGCTAGCCACGCCCCGCCATACCGACCCAACACGTCACTTACCAGCAGGGGGCTCGAAGTCCACGTGTCAACCCATGCCCCAAACCCCCGCCCCACCATACCCCACGGTCAAAAACACGAATGCCTTTCGCGCAACGCGCGTCATTTACAAACACTAGTTTTGATGAATTCAAAAGCTGTGCTAATCTGTGTCACTTCTTTCTCACTCTTTAAGTAAAAAAACAAACCCTTCCAACCCGTCGCGTCTACTATCCAAACCTAGGGCTGTTCAAACCGCTCTCCGCTCGTTCAAAAATTGCTCCAAAAATGCTTGTTTGATTTGACGCTCGGTTGTAAACGAGCCGCTCTGCTCGGTTCGATTTGTAAACGAGCCAAGCATGAGCAAAGCTCTGCTCAGCTCGGTTCGGCTCGAATTATTATCTTTAATTACAATATATATACATATACACATACATATCTAAACATGTATATACCCATACATATATATACACACACCTATATACAGGGGCGTAGCTTATTAAGTGCCTGGGGGTGCACCCGCCCCCTCCAATGTTTCGGTTAGAAGTGTATAATTTCCGATTTTTCGTCCGAAAATTTTAAAATTATATAGGATCGCCCCTCCAATTATTTTGCCTAAATATTTATACAATATATAAATCAAAGTAAAGTTTGTTACCACTTTAAATCTTATAGGTCGTCGGGCTGAGTGGTATTTTTTCGTCCAGGTTTCATTTATCTCGTACCATTATATATATATTGGTCTTTTGTTTGTTAAACAATATTTAGTTTTTTATATGTAAGAACGGGTCCTTTGAATAAATGAAATTTTTTTAGTTTTATTTGGAACTATTAGTATTTGACCCGACCCGAATCGAATAGCCGGCCCGACCCGAAACATAACGATAGGGAAAAAAATTTGGGTCCATGACTTTATGCCCCCTCGAAACTTTTGTTCAAGCTCCGCCACTGCCTATATATACACACATATATATACACTTAGATATAAATTAAATTTATAGTTTTATATATACCACTTTGTTAGATTTTGGTCCACTGTATACAAATTTATAAAAATATATATACGTACTAGCCCAATCACGTCAATAAAAAAATAATATCAAATCTAAAAGTTAAACCCTAAACTGATAAACGATAGTTCATTCCTCGCCTCAATGTTTCATGTCGTTACCCTAAGTCGATCGTCTCTTGCTCTCAACGTCATTGTTTGTGCAATATGATCATCGCCTCGTCGGCAACAACATTGTTATTCATAAGAAAAATATTATTTCATGAATTGTGGTAGTTTTTAAATACATAAAAACTTGAGACCCAACATTGTCACTATCTCTCTCAGCAAATTTAAATCGGGCGACACGGTTGTTCAAATCGCTCGAACTTCGCTCGACGCTCGCTCAGAATATTTACTGCTCGGAAAATGCTCGCTTGATTTGAGGCTCGGTTTTAAATGAGCCTCTTTGCTCGGTTTGATTTATAAACGAGCCAAGCATGAGCAAAAGTCCGCTCGGTTCAACTCGACTCGTGAATAGCCCTACCCAAGCCATCAACCGGTTATCACCATTGAGCCTTGACCCTAACATGTCGCCAACCAACTATCCAAGTTAGTGGCTTACACAAGAACTTTTTAAAAATGGTCACTAAGTTTGGTGTTTGAATGTCTCTCAACTCAATTTTCAGATTTTTTTGGGTTGGTTGGTGTGAATGTAGTATGTCTATCACTTCCGTCAATTAAGTATCGTAGCCGGAAAATGATCAAGACAAGGTTTAGAAGTGGTTTTATGTTAAACTTAATGTTCATGCTTATTTTAGAAGTCCATCTTTATGAAAGGGCTTGCATGTTGGTAAGGACGGACATCCACTATAAATAGCAGTCTTGTATCATTTTAGAATTTTTTTTAAGAACTTTTGGAGCTTGAGAGAGTTTGTAACACCCCAAAAATATAAATTGTATATTATAAATTAAATGTCGGTTATGAACAAGATAAAATAACTAGGAATAAATAACCTAGTTAATTATAAGTCTTGAAGTAATAAGGAAACTTGGTTAAAACACCCTTTTATGAAAACTAGAACAAGTGGAGGGACCAAACTTGAATATTTGAGATCGAAATATAAACTTGAATGTTTGATGTTTGAATGAAATTATGATAAATTCATGGTTAGGTGTGACAACTGCCACTTTTCGGTAACTTTCTTACACTTAAAGTACTCATTTTAGCTACATTTTTATGCATTTTGAACACTCGAACTGCGTATTTCGTAACATACACTTAGAATACTCATGGAATACTTACTTAGGATGCATATGATTCATTTTTATTAAGTACATTTGAAACAGTTTAAACAATGCATCGAAACTACTAGAAAAGCACCTAGTAAACTAGTATTCTGACGAAAACGCAGGATCCGCAGAAACCATCTAAATGACATCTTTAGGACTCAGACGAAAGTCCAACATCTAATATATATTACCCCTAACTAGGAATGCAAGGGTTTGATTTAAAACCTTTCCGAAGTCTGACAACACTAAAAATTGCCCGAAAAGCATTAAAAGCGATGATTTCAACACTTTTCTGCAGAAATTCTGCAGAAATCAGCTTTATAATATATTTACAACATGTAATAATGCTATCTATCATAGAATTCATGTGAGGATACTTTCGGGTATCATCCGAACCAATAACTACATCAATTCACACAAGTTACACAACTTAGCGTTCAATTAACGTCTAACGGAAACAAAGCGAAACGAATATCTGAATGATATCAAATCTTTTTTTTAGTGACCATCTAACATTATTTGGATCATTTTGGTCTAGTAATGGTCACTTAACACATTGAAAACACTTAAACACTTAAACATCTAAGCTTTTTCTAACAATTTCTAATAAAAACTAACACTAACTAGTGAAACAAGTTACAACATTTTTACCAGTTGTGGGACCCCTTTTTTTTACCTTGTCTCCACGAATATCTTTGATATTTACCTAGTTTTCAAGTTGTTTACCAAGTGGGACAAGTTGGTGAATATGGTGAAAGATTATAACACTTTGATTCACTAGTTTACTAGCACATTTCCATCACTTTTCATCTTTCATAACACACACTTAAAGACTCTCCCAACCTTCATCATTTTAGCCAAGAACACCCACCAAAAACCTTCATTTTTCTAGCCACTTTCTTGATGATCAAGATGCATTTTCATGGAACTTGAGAAGATCTAAGGCATACACAAGTTGAAGCAAGCTTTCTCATCCATCTAAGAGCTTTCAACCATCAAATCTTCATCTTCTTTGCTTTTCATTTTCACCTAGATCATCCCTAGCCAAGAGCTAGAAGTGAGCCTTCTAAATCCTTTTTTTCATACTTATTTATGTATTTATTATTTAAAGAACAAGTTATAACTAAAACAATCATACAAAATAAGATGAAGATACAAAGAAGCATAATAAAAATCATGATATATAAGATTGTTTATGTTGTGATTTAAAGCTTATTTCTTGCATATTTGATCTAGTATTGATGAATATCATACAAATAACTTGTTAGATGATGTTTAAAAACATGATCTAACAAGTGTACATGAAAGTGTTAAAAGGGTTTTTGTTAAACATAAGGTTTAATGGATAATCATAATATTTGGTATTGTTAAAGTACATAAAGTTTTTAACTAAAAATAATGCTTTTACAATATTTATAAAAAGAAGCATACAAGATGGGTTTTGTATAAAAGTTTGATAAAACTAGAAATAAAGTATGATTTTTGAACTAGTAAACATATGTAAAGATCATACCAAAACTCTACATGATTAAGAGTTCATCTTGTTAAGTTTATGTTATAACTCTCATATGTTTTTGTTAAGAATATTATGAGTAAATTGTTGGTGATTTTGAAAAGAAAAAGATATGTTTTATTAAACATGGCAAAGTCCATATTTCTAATGAAATATGGCCAATTTTTCTTAAAAATCATAAGTTATGAAAACTATTATTTTTGACAAAATCTTTATTAGATTAAAAAGATTTTAAAGAATAGTTTTTATAAAAGCAAAGTTTGATATAAATATATATTTTTAAGAAAATATATATTTAGTTAACTTAACAACTTAAGTGCTATGTGTTATTTGTTTGTATTAGTTATATGTATTATAACTAGGAATTTGAATACAATGGTACAAATAAACACAGTGTACATCTCGACTAAAGTCTTACAAGACTACACGTAAACACACCTTAAAAACAACTTACGGACATTCCGAGCTTTCGGACACAACTTATGGTCAAAACGGACGACGGGCGAATCTATGAACATATCGCCATTCCGAGGAGTTACTACGACGCTTAGGCGATCATTCAACGTGAATACATATAAATCACCAAAAACAATATCCGGATGTTTTGAAACTTATAAAAACTATTATGTTTTTATTAACTAAAACTTGGTGATTTTTATATAAGTTACAAGATTTTACTAAATGGGCTTATATTCACAAAATGGACTTATTTTTACTAAATGGGCTTATATCTTTACAAATGGGCTTGTTTTATACAAATGGGCTTATTTTAAACAAATGGGCTTATATTATATAAATGGGCTTATCTTCCTAAATGGGCTTAACATAAATACATGGGCTAAGCCCAATATCAAAAATTTATGGGCTAAGCCCAATACCAAACATATGGGCCAAGGCCCAATAACATTAAGCCCAATACTATTTAGGCCCAATACTCTTAAGGCCCAATACTATTTAGGCCCAATAACATTTGGGCCCAATAACATTAAGACATGGGCTCGGCCCAATGACATATAATTAATGAAAATTCAATTATACAATTTATTCAAACAAGACCCAATGATACAACTCACAAGATACAAGATTTCATATACACACACACATATATATATATATAGAGGAAGGTTAACGTACATTACGGCTTAACGTACATCACGTACGACAGGTAATTACGCACGTTTATTTTAAAATCACGCACGTTATAATTCAAAAATCCAAAATCACGCATGTTGAAACACAATAATCACGCATATTGAAAACATTAATCACGCGTGTTATAGAACAAATCACGCACGTTGTTGTACGTGAAGTACGTTAAGCCGTAATGTATGATATACTTCTTCTATATATATATATATATATTTGGTGAAATATATATATAACAGTTTAACAAATCATACATCTAAAACACAGTTCAACGAACAACAAAGACATACAAGTCTTACACATATTTAAGACACAAGACTTGTACTCAAGTCATTTATAAAGACCAAAGTGTCTAACTAATATAGAACATTTGTAGGTCGTGACACTATTCAGGACGACCGTACGTCAGATCACAGTTACTTACCATTCACGGACGCAATTCTGTGAGTTCATGTCCCCTATTCATTTTAAACGCTTTACATACTACATTATTACATACAGATACATTTTATACAACTCACATTTTATGGACACATTTTATACAACTCACATTTTATGGATACATTTTATACAACTCACATTTTATGGATACATTTTATACAACTCACATTTTACAGATACATTTTATACAACTCATATTTTATAGATATATTTCCTACAACTAAACTGCATGAACTCGCCAATTTTTGTTGATGTTTTCAAACTTAACATGTATTTCAGGAAATTAGTGGACCACGCAGACATTTCAGTCAAGGAAAGCAAGTATCAAGACTCCATGCCACCATTTAAAGGGTTTGTCCGTTATATACCGCCTCTTTGCGGTGATATAGTGGTCAAAGCCTTGATATTTTAAGACTTACATTTTGATGTATAAAACAATGACAACTTATTTTCATTTGATGGTTTGTAACCAATACATTTAACTTATGTTGCGTTCTTTTGAAACGATTATGACAATGGCATTGGAGCTTGTTTTTATTCATTTAGTATGTTCACTTATATTGTTATGCAATGAGAACCGATCAGATCACACCTCGCGCTTTCGGTACAAGCGGGTGTGACATTAGGAACGAACCCTATTCAATAATTTGATGCTTTGATGTTCATAGATATGAGATTCATAACCATCCACTTATGTGTTAAATGGGTTTTGTAGAAATATGTTGAACACTAAAATTATGATTATCAATCTAGTGTTATTTGAGCTCCATGAAGTAAGTCTAGAATGTTGATGTGTAAACTAGACATATGAACTTGTGAAAGATGTTTAAAATTGGCTAAATAACTAGTCATGAAACTTGATTGTTGATTTTGTAAAATTATGCACATTAGGTGTTTGTTGAAATGCCTAAAAGAAAGCTAAATGTTGAAATTTCGAACAAAAATGCATATTTGAAAGTTATGGCGAATCATGCGTTATATGATTGTAACACCTCGAAATTTTGTGTCCAATAATGTGCTAACACGTGTCATTTGTCTACACGTGGCATCTATAATAAATAAAGGACTAATTTTGACAAACCTTGAAAGTATATAAATTCGAGGGTTATAAATGTCAACAAGGGTAAATATACTGTATAGTATCCCTAAATAATGCTTAAACCTTCAAACGAATAAATTATAGATCGTACAAAAATGAAACGCGGAAGTAAGTGAGAGATTACAAACTACAGGGGTTAACTGTGTCAACATGTTTAATAATACCTCTGAGTGACCCTTTAACGTTCCAAAGACTTTGTAACGGTATTATACCCTCACTAAAATAATATATATGAATTTCGCGAAGTTTCGATATGAAACGAGAAAGTTACGATCGAATTCGTAGAAGAAGGGTTAAAAGCGTCAACAGTGAAAGTTAAGGCTTTCCAATATAAATAATAAATAAACCGGGGACTTAATAATGCGGGTAATTAACACGAGGCCCCTATCGGTAAATAACCGAGGGCCAAACCGCAAAGTTACCCCTTCAAATCCGAAAGGTCAGGCGAATCATTACGAAAGATTTCGTTATTAATGGCCCGATTCTGTAATCATGATAAAAGATTTGAAAAATTCTGAAAATATAACCCCACGCGACCCGCGTAAGGTTTCAACATAAGTTGAGGCGGGCCGCGAGCTCCCTCTATTACGCGTCTGATCTTCTGATCCCAGGCGACCCGCGTAAATGTTGCATGGAATGTCCATGCGGGTCGCGTACGACGCCCAGATGCAGAATGGTTGTAACTTCTTGACTTTTGAGCTCTTGAACGATCATTTGATCAATTATGGCAGCATGGGTGACCCCTACACGACCCATAACCCTTAGGGACACCTGCCCATGATCCATGATCAGTTATAGCATGTTGTGTAATGATCTTGAGGGTCTTGTGTGACTATAAATAGCACCATTGTGCTCATAACCTTCATCACACTCAAAACACACTATCTGATCATTCTAAGGAGCTCTCTAGCTTTTCTTCTACTCTATAGTCAAGAACACAACCTCTGTAAGTGATTTCGCCCTTTGTGGTGTCACATTTCCATAGTTATAGCCTATAAACGCAACCGTCGTAACTAACGGTTGTCATTGCAATATCTTGCAAATGATTCAGTCTTATGACGAATCAAAAATGGTTATGAGTTGGTATTTATGTGGGTATTAAACCTCTAAAATGGTTCCCCCTGATCACCACTCTAACTATGTCAAATATCGAGTCAAACGCGCGGTTAAAAAGTCAACAGAAAGCTATTTTAGCAATTTAAGCATAATCTGTGATATATATGTTATGGAACCTGTTTTGACAATCATAAAACATGATAATAAGTATATAAACATGTTTGCGCTCGTTTGAATCGATCATTTACTATATAGAACCGGTTCGGAGCCGAATGTCGCAAAAGTTTGACTTTTGCTTTGACTTCAGTTCTGACCCGTTTTAGTGAGGTATAAATATACCTTAGGACTCTCTTAGGACCAGGTCACATGTTGGTATAAGCCTCTGTGGTCGGTTCATGAGTTATCCGAGTCTTTAGCACATTTCCGTCATTCGCCTAAAAGTTGACCGTAACGGCCTTTTAAAATTAAAACGAGTATTTCGGACACGTGAACGGACCAAAACCTTGCTTATTAAATTATAAGCATGTCCCTGAAGTTTCACGTCAATCCGAGGTCTAGAATGAGAGTTATGCTAAAAGGCGCACTTTTAAGAAAGTTTTGTAATTAACGGCGCAATTAGCATAACACCCATCTAACCCAAGTTTTCGTCACCAAAACTTTTACCCACTGTGGTAAAATAATATTTTGGGAATTTTAAAGATTTTTAATAATTTTTACCTTGCTCATAACCTGCGGTTATGGCTACGGTTCGGTAAATACCGAATATGCCCTTTTTGGCCAAAACGGGAGTTCTACAAGGTCTTTTGACCCGATTCCAGTTGCCACTGATTTTAAATAATAAATAAAGTATTTTAAACTTTATAAACTGTTCGGGAAACTCAGATTTCCTGTAGAACCCGAAAAGCTCTTTTAAAGTCTTTAAAATGACCGAAAAGCCCCTACGGGGCATAATATAAACTAAACTCGTTACGGGCATTACGGAAGGTATCCTACTGATACCAAAATACTTTTAAGGCATATTGACTTAGGAAATAAGCGTACGACTCTTATGATTAACCGTTTCGCCTATTTGCGCACACGGTACGGCCCACGGAACTAGTTTTCGTGCAATAGCCGATATGGGTCAAAGTATACTATTTGAACCCCAAAATCCAGAGTATGAACTATAAACCCATATAAAACAAGTCTCCGAACTTGTTGGGTCCAAATCATACTCCACTCTCGGTTTTCGCCTTTTCGTGCGAATTAACCATATCCATATATAACGGAATCAACCGGTTTAAGCTACGGCTAATATAAGGACCGTTAGGATTCTAAGAGGTTAATTAAAACCTTCGTTCCAGATTAGGAGCCCCAGTAAAAGCTATCGGTGACTTGATCTAAATTAAGGATTAATACTTGCAAAGGTAAATACTTTTGACTTATTTCCCCTATATGGGCTTGGGTTACGGTACATTAATACCGCTTGATTGAGCATTATATTCGTCCATCGCTTAGGTGGATAACTAAATAATATGATCGGCTCATTTAAACAGTTTTGTTGCTTATAAGCCTTTGGGGGGTTTAATGACCGTTGTCCCGGATATCCTCGGCATCATTTTACGAAATGGCCACGACCATCGACATCCCGGTGTAGGCGTACACCCGGTATAAAGTGTCGACATTAAAACTAAAAGACGTAGCCGTTGGTTTCTGTACTACGGTTTTACGCGAACGTGGTGTGTCTATAAATCTTTAACCCGGCACGACCCGGGCTACTGAACGCATAAAAGAACATGTAAAACGTTCACAAGATCATTATGAATTTTCCCAAGTTATAAAAGAGTTTGTGCCTTGTGCATTCAAATCAATTTTAATAAACATTTTCAAATGTGTCAGTTGAATGTATTTACCAGTGTAAACTGACGTATTTTCCCCAAAAAGATTAAGTGCAGGTACCTAAACGTAATTGGCTGGTATTAGCTCCCTAGCGTCGGGATAAGCCTCGCAAGCTTGATTGCAGTATCTAATGGAACAATACTTTATCTGTATTTACGATCCACTGTGGATATTCAACTTCTGTAATACATTTTGATATTACAATCAGAGGTTGAAATTATATATTTAAATTATGCTTCCGCTGTGCATTATATAATTGTGTGGTTTGACTATATTGTTGCCAACATCGTCACGGTAATCCCCCACCGGGCCCACCGGTGAGACACGTGGAAATCGGGGTGTGACAATGATATAATTAGAGTTCTAAACGAGTCGTTGGTTGAACTCTGTAGGCAAGGGAATTGAATCCTCAAGCGGACAAGCCGGAGCGGATACGCACTTGGAGGAAAAGCTCTAAAGGTATGTAACTTATAGTTTCGTTACATTTTGCGTAAACATTTGATTGTAACTTGTTAATAGTGTCGTAGTGTTATGTACGCGTTTGGTGTGTCATGGAAGTGACGAAGCTCACTCAACAATCAAACGGGTCAAAATAATGGTTAGAATAAGTTTAGCTTGTTGTTGAAGTGATGGTCTTCACTTGACAAACAAACGGGTCAAAATTATGTTTTTAAACGGTTGTGTTAGAAGTGACTTAAATGTCGTATTTTGAATGAGTATTATAAAAGCGTAAGCCGAGAAACGGATACGCAAAATCTGATGTAAATGAGCCCTTGGATATGGGACAAAAGTAACTAAAATGCTTTTGTCGAATTTGTTAAATAAAAAGCGTGCTTGAATCGTTGATATCAAGCATAATGTTATTGCGTACGGGCACGGTGTGATGGGAGCAAAACGCATATGGTTGATATCCTGGGGATGGGCGAAAATGTTTAGAAATGATTATGAATGATAAACAAGTAAGGCAGCTTACAAAACAAACGAGTTGAATAATTGAAAAAGAGATTTATAAGCCATTCACTTATAAACTGGGTTTCGATGCGAATAAAGATGATAAATGGATCCGTATTTTAATTACGGGCGCATAGGAAAAAGAATCACGTAAAACGGGTTTGTAAATCAAAAGTTATGTATGTTTTAAATTTGATAAATGGTAAAAATTAGAGCTGGGCATTTGCAGCAATAATAACCCAAACATTCTGTCGAAAATGGGGTCTCGCGTCACGCGACCAAGAGCAGGGAACACAGTCGTGTAGCGCGACAAGTGTCGCGGCTCGCGACAATGTTTGCTCAGTCTCTCGCAGCCCGCAAGAGACATCAGAGTTGGGATAATTGTTTTCTTTTGTTGTTTGATGCTTGGAACTTGTCTAAATGCATTTTTAAACTACCAAAACTAACTTTTATGTTGGTTTTGAATTTAGGTGTTCGTAGTGCGCTCCCGGATGAAGATCAAGCAATTATCAAGAACCGAACACTTGTCTTTTGAAGCTTCCGCAATGAAATCGTTTTGTTTTTGTTAAAAACAACCTATGTAAACAATTGTTACTATATTTTGAATGTTATAATCATGTATGAATGTTAACATGTCAAGGTTTTTGAAAGGTCGCATTTTCATATAAAATGCGTAATTTAATATTATAATCGTGTTAATTTGATACGGGTCTTAGAGAGTTTGAGAGCTCATTTGATTCAAGGTGCTTGTAATTGTCAAGATTATCAATAGAATCAACGTTTAATTACGTTCTTGTGTCTGATCCACTCACGTACACGGATTCCGCACATGATACGTGATATTCGCAGTCATCGGGATTATGAAATCGATCCGGAAACGAACATACAAGTGGTATCAGAGCGAGGAGATCGATTGTACGGATTCAAGATACAAGAATTCAAGGAATTTCATCAGAATCGGGGCTGAATTTGATCAAATCGTCATATTTCTTCTTCTACTCAATTTCTTCACTTTTTGGACTGAAAATCTCATATTTACGAAGATTTAACGGACGAAAATGGCTGAATTTCGGATATGTTATACGGATTTGTGTGTTTAACAACCCTACAAAGTTTCAAGAGCTAATTCAAAGTATTTCTAGGTCAAATTGATGAAAAACCATGATGAACTAAAGCTGTTTTGCGCGAAAAACAGGTCCATCCGGCTGAAAAAGTCCATCCGCAAGTCCATCCGGCTGAAAAAGTCCATCCGCAGGTTCATCCATCTGAAAGCAGGTCCATCCGTCCAAGAAGTGGTCCATCCGCAGTTAAAAAGGTCCATCCGCAGTTAAAAGGTTCATTCGTAGTATAACAAGTCCATCCGTTGAAATCCATTTATTCGTTGATTTGTTCATCCGTAAAACTGGTCATCCGCAGAAAATTGCCCATCTGCAGAATTGAGTTCAGTTCATCCGTTTGAAAGAATCATTGGTCATTCGCTGGAAATGAAATTTTCATCCGCTGATTGTTTGTTCATACGAATCAATGGATCAAGAACATTTTGTCGCAAATCAACATATCCATACCATTGTCTATTCACAAATTTCAGATCATTCCTTATTCGCCAGGGTGTTTTAAGTGTTCGGTTACAAAATTGTTTAATCTTTTGTTTGTCTTACTGCAGGTGATTCGAAGACACAAAATCATGGCAGACGAATTCTACAATGAATTCTAAGCGCATTTACGTCCGAAACATCGTTGGAAACTAAGAACATTTCAAAAACGATTTCGGAAAGCCTGAGTTACGACAACGTGTATAGAAATCATTAGAAACCACCGAGACTTATGAATATCGAGGACTATGATTCTGAGATACGCTACCATCCAGGCAAGGCAAACGTCGTAGCCGATGCTCTTAGCCAATGAAGTTATGTGCATAGTATTCGTAATGTCCAAGCCCAAAATGATCTCGAAACTCTAATCCGCGACACGCAGCACGCATGCTTCATTGAGAATACCTGTAACACCTCGTAAAATCACGTCCAATGATATATTGACACGTGTAATAAACCCTAATAAAGTCCGATGTTGAATTTAAGGGACTAACTTTTCGAAAAATCGAAAACTTTGATAATAAAAGGACTGGAAGTGTTAGCATGCCTAAAATAAGTTTCCAAATAACCTCTCACGGTGTTTACATTCACAAACGTGCCACTTGATGAATAAGTATAGTCGTTTGCGTAATTAATGGAAAGTTGCGCAATAAAAGGATTAAAAGCGTCAACATGTTAATTCTTACCTCTGAGTGACCTTCTATCAAACCGGGAGCTTAATAATATTTAATTATACTCTCGGGAATGCCAAATGATGGCCATCTAAAGTTTTTATGCCTATAAGCAAAGTTACGCGCAACTTTGCAAGTTAGAGGGGCTAAAAGTGTCAATATGTTTAATTATACCTCTGAATGACCTTTTAGCGAACCCGAAGCATCGTGATGTTTAATAATACTTTCAAGAATGCCTAATATGGATTAGATGAGGCTTCAATGCTATTAAATGTTGTAATGCGCAAGTTTGCGCAAAAGAGGGGCCTAAAGCGTCAACTTTTGAATCTATGCCTTTCGGGGACCATCTAAGCGAGCGAGAGCGCATTAATATTTAAGTATATGTTTGGTAAGGATAAATATGGGTCATGGAAGGCTTGAATAGCATTAAACGGCACTTCGCGCTACTTTGCGCAATTTAAGGACTATTTGCGTCAAACTGTAAAAGTATGTCGATTCGTATGATAACGGACCTTCCGGAAAGTGTCCATGAGTTAAGCATACCCTAATTATCATTTCTATAGCTTATATTCAGGCTTAGAGGTGTTTGGTGCGCAAAAATAAACTTTAAGGTCATGCAGGGACTAAAGTTGACAAACGGTGAAAACTATGGATCGTAAGGGTCCAAAGTGTCAACAATGGATACATAGACTCTATAATAACCCTACATAATGTTTATAACCTTAAACGGATGGATCATGGATCATACGAAGCGGGAAATGCACGAAAGTGAGGAATTGCAAACTATAGGGGCCAAAAGTGTCAACATGTTGAATTTATACCTCTGAGTGAACTTTTGGCAGACCCGAAGCTTTGTAAGGCTAAAATATACTCACTAGAATATGTGGTAAAAATTTCATGAAGTTTCGTTAACGTATGAGAAAGTTATGGCCAAAACCGTACTTGAGGGGTTAAAAGCGTCAACGTCGAATTTCATGGCTTTTCGGGTGAGCGCAAAGTTAACCGAGGACATTACCATGTTGGTAAATGTCCCAAGGTTCTTAAAAACCAAGTTTGGGGGTTTACGAGTCAAGATTCATAGCCAAAACCTCGCGCGCAAGGACAGGGACCAAAACTGCCAATAATTAACAAAGTTTGGCAGCTGCCAATAAACCCAGGTGCAGCATATTGCGACCAGGGGCTGTTTAGTCCATTTTTGAGTGGGAAACAGCTGGGATCACCTCCAATTCTCACCAATAGATGGCCATGCATGTCTAGGACACCTGGTGCACCCTTACAACATCAGATTTCCCCATTTAATTAGCTCATTTCTCCATTTTTTTGAGGCATTTGCATTGTAAACAAGAACATCACAACTATCAAAACTTCACAAGGCATTCCAGGAACTCTCTGGTTGTCAAGGCAGCCTCCAAGTGTTTTCTAGGCTTCATTAGGACCTTTGTAAGCATTCATATCATTCTCCAATCCGTTCTAGCATAGATTATTAGTTAAGAGTCAAACCGTTGTTCATAAAGTTTGACTTTTCGATTAAACGAAATTGGCTCTGTCATTTCTCAAATTGAAACCACTTATAAGTTGGTATTTATGTGGGGAACAAACCCTCAAAAGGGTATTCTCTGATTCCCACTCTAAGCATGCTATTTGTCGAGTCAAAGATGTTCTTAAAAAGTCAACAGAAATCGTTTTTGCGAAATATAGCATAAATGGTAATGTAGATGACATGCAATCAGTTTGATCATCAAAAATAACTTATAATGAATATAAGAATGTGTTTTATCATAATCAACTCGACAATCTTTAGTATAAACTCGGATCGGAACCGAAAGTCTTATAAAACGACTTTTTCGTAGACTATCGATTCGGATCCGTGCATGCATGTTTGAGATCTGTATTAGAGTGTTTTTTTGACCATTTTTATTTATGTATAACTTTCTGGAATTTTTACATCTTGAGTCTATGCTTAACCGATTCATATGCGTGTTTCCGATTATGCTTAAAAGTTGACTATTTTGCCCTTTTTGATATAAAACGTGATTTTTGGAAAAGTAAAAGAGTAGAAATCTTTATTATTAATTTATAAACTTGCACCGAAAATTTGAGATCAGTTGGTGGTCCAGATTTTGAGTTATGGCCGATAGCGTAAAACTATATCTTTATGTTAAATAAACGGCGCATTTAGCGTATAACCTATTTCAGGCCACTTTTCGATATAAAACTTTTTACCCACTGATGTTATATAATATTCTGGGATTTTCGAAGATTTTTATTTAATTTTTGGCTGATCGGATCATACGTCGCTAAGTCGATTCGGTTAATGCCGGTTTTGACCGTTTAAGCCATAAAATGAGTTTTATACATCCTTTTGACCCCAAACCTTTTTCTACTGATTTTATTTGTTAAATAAATTATTTTAAGCGTTCTGGAAATATAAAAATCTCAGCTTTCTTTTGAAAACCCGGAAACGGCTCTAAATCGCATTTTTAGCGTTTTTAGCGCATAGTAAGCGTTATACTCATATTAAACATATAAGACTCATACCTACTGATGTATTTAGCATGTTTTTATAAAATAACAGTAAGTATAAACTTTTGAACTCAGAATTCCAGTTTTAACATTTTTAGCCCTTGTGAAATTACTAAAATACCCCTACGGTGCATAGTTTGATTTTAAATGATAAGTTTTGTATACGGGTCATACCCTACTGTTATAATATGTCAAACTAAGTATATTTACTGTATAAATCAGACCTGTAACTCAGATTTCCGAATTAACTCTTTTATAATCTTTTAAATGACCAAAATGCCCTTATAAGGCATAAATTGAGTTTAAATTTATTCGGGGCATAATAGAACATAACTTGCTGATATTATATCATATTTAAATCATATTATCTCAGGGAACTTGCATATGACTCTTTTGCCTAACCGTAACGCTCTTTTAGCGCTCGGTTCGGTTTATGTAACTAGTTTGCATAAATTGACCGAAGCGGGTCAAACGTTATCATTTTTATCTCAAAATCCAGAATGTATTTAGTATACCCACATTATACAAGTATTCAAACTTGTCGGGTCTAAATCACATTCTATCCGGCCTTTCGCTTAATCATGCGTCTTAACCGTATATTTCTTTAAGACTAACCGGTCTAAGCTTAGGCTTAATTAAAGACCCGTTAGCAGTCTAATTGGTTATTTATACCATCGTTCCAGACTAGAGCTTTCCGGTAAATTGTACCTACGCTTACTTAGGAATACGGCTGAGTTATAACTCTTGCTATTTAAGACAGGAGCTAGCTCAGGTAAATACTCTTAACTTATTTTCCCTATTACGGGCTTGGGATACGGTAATATAAATACCGCATGGTCAGGTATGGGATTCGAAGACCAATGTGTCGGGAAATCCAAATAACCTGTTTTAATTCGTATTGCTTGACTGAAACATTGGGGGTTAATGCGACCGTGTCCTGGATATCCTTGACTCATTAATTACAATGGCCACGACCTAAGCACGGGGTGTAGGCATACACCTGACAGATGCTTTATGCTTATTAATTGATTATACCCAATAAGGGATTCCCAATAGGGGAATAGTGGTGTGTCGGTTAATCTTGAACCGGCATAGGACCGGGCCCCGCATGTAGAGCAAGTTATGTAAAACTGATAACATGAGATATAGTTTGTCCCAAGTATAAAAGATTAATCTTGCCTTGTGCATCTTAATCGAGTGTCAAAATAGTTTTGTGCCTTGTGCGCCTAAACCAATTTTCATAAACTCTTTTCAAATGAGTCAGTTGAGTGTATTTACCAGTGAAAACTGACGTATTTTCCAAAGTCTAAGTGACAGGTACAAGTACGTATTAGGCTGGAAGCTGCTCAGGGCGTTAATAAGGAATCTTGCAAGTTCTAGGCGCCTAAAGTCTGTTGAACAACATTTAAGTTTTAAGATCCGCCTGTGGATCCTCTACTTTCCGTTGTAATACTTGATATTACTTTATATTCGGATTGTAATATATTATCTTTTGCTTCCGCTGTGCATTTATAAATTGTGTTGTTTGACTATGATGTTATCAACTACGTCACGATACCCCACACCGGGCCCACCGGTGACACGTGGAGATCGGGGTGTGACAGGTTGGTATCAGAGCCAACGCTGAGTGAATTAAACACTATCCTAATGTGTTTAATCTCAGTGACACAATTGCACATATCTGAGTCTAGACTTAACATAGGGATACCCTCATCTCTATTCGGAGAATTTTTTTGTTGTTTTCAATTCTATATATTCTTGATATGTCGTCAAGCAAAGAAGCCATAATGGAAATTCTCCCCATTAGAGGCCTAGGGAAGGCTGAGCTTCGTACCGCGACCAGGATTAACGTACGACCAAGGAGAGGACATTCAGAACAAAAATGAAGAAGAGACTCCTTTTACTGAAGATCGTTTTCTTAAAAGTCTTTATAACGATAATTATCTTTTGGGTCCCTTTGAGGACAACATCATTTCTTTTAAGTCCCTTTTTGGGCAATTCTATACCTCTTTTAAAACCATTGGGATGTTTTATCTAAATTTCGTTTATATCATTTATATGAATATAATATATGAAGTAAATTAAAATAACAAATTCTGTTATAATATCTACCATTATAATAAAATGGAAAAAAAAAATCTAAAAAGGACAAGACCTAGCCTCGTGTCATATTAATACCCGGCCAAGATGGCAGTTCCTCAATTTAGATTCAGATCCTTATTAACATTTCAATTTAAAATTTGTTCTGCGGTAATTATAAACTCAGAATCTTAAGAGTGAAACCTAGCCTTCGGGTCAATTATAAGACCAGGCCAAGATGGTAAGACCTGTTTAAAAGATTCGTATCCCAGTTAACATCTGAAAACATGTTAACACTCTCGGCAGATGTGATTCGTTGGAAATCACACACGTTATTAAGGATTCTTCAAAAGATTCCTAACCCAGTTTAATGATCTCTGAATCCTTGGTTTACTTCATCAATTAAGATGATCATATTTTAACCATACATGGTAATATAGTGCCTACGGGTAACAAATTTGAAAATTGGGATTTATTTAAAATTCCCTGTAAGTAAAATAGCCATCCATTAAGGGTGAAGTGCCTACGGGTAATAAATTTGAAAATTGGGATTTATTTAAAATTCTCTGTAAGTAAAATAGCCATCCATTAAGGGTGAAGTGCCTACAGGTAATAAATTTGAAAATTGGGATTTATTTAAAATTCCCTGTAAGTAAAATAGCCATCCATTAAGGATGAAGTGCCTACGGGTAATAAATAACGTCCTCTGGGACTAAGAGACAGTAGAAGTCTGCAACTCACTGTCAAGAAAGGGTAATGAACTGTAATTCAGGCCCAAATACCTCGATTCTGTGAGAATCCTGGTTATAAATTAAACTTGTCTGCGTGACTTGGCCTTTTGTGCCATAATTATATCTTATTTAGGATAATTATAATAAAAATCCTGAATAAAATAGATATCCTTCTTTCCTGCCAGTATAAATATTAAAGGAGAATCTTAAAAGGATACCTAGCTTGAATGTCATTGAAGACCTAGCTAAAGTGGTAAAACCTGTTTAAAAGAGATTCAGATCCTTATTAAACACTTGAAAACGTGTTAACACTCCCGACAACAGTAATGCGATAAAATCATGATTGTCATCTCTATATTAGAAACTTCCAAACCCCCTTAATTAGCCTATATGATCGATAGGAATCATGGCTAATAAACGTCGAACATGATGTACACATCTAAACATCCACCTGGGATGTGTACCTACGGGCAAAGATGCATACATGAAAACGATAGTTTTATTTCATAACTTCTTGTCAAGACAATGAATTATGAAATTTTCCGATCCAGAGGAATCATTGATTATGTATAAAAAAATTTCCCTAGTGACAAGGCATCTGTGCCATCGAAAAGTCCTATGGAACAAGCCGTTGTGCTATATAAGATGTCGCTATGACATTGACAGTCGTGACTTATGTCCCCTGTCTAGTAAGTATAAAGGATTTATTCCATTTAAACGCCAAAGATGGTTTATTTAAAAATCTAGGCAAAACATGATCAAATAAACTAAATAGTATCTATTGGCCTATATGGTTTGTTTGCACCATGGCTATTTAAATTATCAAGTTCGACAATTCCCTATAATTAAGTAAGCTATTACTTCATGGTTAGTTGGCCTTCAAAGCTTCACCATGGCTGACTCCTCTGGGGCTCACGATCATCTAGTTAGTCAGAATGATGTATATTGACTAGCCTTTGTGGCAAAATAAATTATCTTCCACAAGATGACGGTTGTAGTCTTTGACTCTCTGTCCAAAGGTGAAGAACTATGTTCGAACCTTAAGATCTCTGATCCAATAAGATTACAGCTTATATATTAATTCCTTAAGTGCCATATTTTGTATGTCCTTTGTGACAAGGCCTTCGGGCCTATGATTATTAATGTCCTTCATGGCAAGCCTTCCAACTATCTAAAGATTGTCGTTATGACAAGGACAGTTGTGACATTGTGATCCCCAGTCAAAAGGTAATGGACTCGGTCCGAACCATAAACAAAATTGATGGTCCTTTTTGACCTAGGCTAAATATAATTGACATACTTTCTAGTAGCATACTATAAGGAAGTTATAAACCAAACAGCCATTATGGTTTAGTAATACCATGACCTTATAAATCATCCATTACGATGATTCCATAATAACTTGCATCTAAGCATATGTTATTTTTGGGTGTTAGTACCAAAGCTCCAGAATGGAGGTTTCCGACGAAGGACACAGCAGTGCAGCGGCTAAAAACAAGGGTGCAAATATAAATATAAATGTTAATGGCACTACTCTTCAGGCGTTGATTAGCGCAGCAATTAGTGAAGTTGTGGATAAGGTCCTTGAGAACAAAAAGGAACCGAGTGTCACTCACTCAAAGAGCCATACGGAAACGCATACATCAGCTCGTAAGGAGAGCTCCGTTCACTCTTCAGATGAAAAGAGCGAACCTCAGGAATTAGTACTCTATGATAAGCCCCGTTTAACTGAGGGCGGGTGCACCTACAAATATTTCGTCTCATGCAAACCCAGAGATTTCAATGGCGAAAAAGGAGCAATTGATGCTATGGAATGGCTTGAGGAAATGGAAACGGTTGTGGACATCAACGATTGTGCTGATAAGGACGTAGTAAAATTTGTTTCACAATCTTTTAAAGGAGAGGCTCTTGTATGGTGGAAGGCCATGATGCAGTCCACGGGGAAAATTCCCCTATACCTTATGGGATGGTCCAAGTTTGTGGACCTTATCAAAGAGAACTACTGTCCACAACACGAAGTGGAAAAGGTGGAGACAGATTTTCTGAATCTCACAATGAAAAACCTAAATTGTCAGCAATATGTTACCGACTTCAACTCCCTATCTAGACTGGTACCCTACTTAATTACCCTGGAACCAAAACGCATTGCGCGTTTCATCGGTGGTTTAGCACCAGAAATAAAAGGGGATGTTAAGGCTTCAAGGCCAATCAACTACAGATCAGCTGTAGATCTATCCTTGTCTCTCACTCAAGATGTAGTGAGACAAAAGTCGTTCATGAATGAAGCTAATGACAAAAGACCAAGGGAGGAGAATAACTCTCAGAATTCTAAGAAGAGCAAATCCAAGCTCAACAACAACCAACAGGATTCCAACAAAAAGCCTACATGCAAAACCTGCAAAAGAAGACATTGGGGGCAGTGTCGATTAAACCAAAAGATAAAGCAATGTGGCATCTGTAAAAGAGCTGGCCACCAGTCCCACGAATGTAGGAACATGAAGGATGCAAACTGTTTCAGCTGTGGTGAAAAGGGGCACATCAGTACTAATTGCCCTAAGGCTGCCAAGAAAGGAGCAGCTAGGTCTGGAAAGGATAAGAAAGGAGCAGCCTAGACTACCGGTTGAATACCTGAGACAGTGCACATCGATAATAGCATTAGGTACGTCCTTTACCGTTTAGCATTGATAGTGACTGCCAAGTATTTTTACATTGATGCAAGGGATAATAAACCTTTATCAAACCATAAGCTTAGCAAACTATGGATTACACTCATAAGGACTCCATATATTAAATATGAGGTATAATTTACCAATGAAATCTTTAATGACCTCTCTCCCATCCTCGGAGATAATCCTTTCATAAGAATCTGGAGTACTCTTCCCCAGAAAGAGTACAACAATATATATTATTTATTTTATTTTATTATTTTCTCATTGTTTTCTATCGTCTGCGAATGCCAACTATGTTTGATAAGAGTACCATATGAGGAATTGCGTATCCTAGTGTGTCCCATAGATTACTTCCATGCCTGATCAGTATGGAGGTTTAATGCATGGGATCCCCGAAGATATCCCAATGATCATATTGTACTAAAGTCGACTAGTAGTATTCAAAGAAGATATCCAATATAAAAATGTCCTTATAAGTATCTCTACTTAGGGCATCTTTGCAATGGTAAAGGGAATGTGTCATTTATCTGACACCGAAAGCGATAGATGAGCCAAAGCCTGAGAATGCAGAAATCTCTGACATCTCTATGTGTCATAATTAGCTTCTTTATAAGAATTACCATGTTTACCTTCTGAGAGGCAAGAGGATGTTAGGACAAACATCCCGCTTAGGGCTGCAGTTATTGTAAGAATCTTATATCTGTTATTACCAACGAAATAGGAAGAACTAAGAGCCAAATCAATAAGTTTTGGACAAGGTTTCGTAAAGCCAAAATTCAAAGTTCCAAGAACTCCGATTTTTTTTTAGTAAATAAGAAAGACGGTTCATCTTGCTTATGCATTGATTACCGCAACCCTATTTAGGCAATAACTAGGAATCCCCAATTGCTGCCAGGATCGTCGATTTATTCGACTAGCTGTAAGGAACAACTATTCTTTGAGATTAGTCAAGCAATGGTTGGAATAACCATACCGCCTTAAGATAAGCTTTTCGGTATTAGTTGTTATATAAGTATCAATGCTACTCCTTTGGGAGACCTTGTATAGATAAGATGTTAAACATCTATTGCTAGACAAAAAAAAAAAAATTGGTAAGTCCAATTATCAGGATCTAAAAGTTGCCTTGGAAACAACGAATAAGATCGAGCAAATCCATAACCATCTATAAGTTGCCAGTATTCGGCAGAGAATCGGGGATTCATGGAAATAGCAAACCTCCTAAGTTCTTGTTAAGAAATAAGGTTCAACAAAAGATATCATCCTGGAAAGGTGTGCCATTCGGTTAATTGCCAGGCTAGTAAGCTCTGAATATATGAAATCATTCGAAGGAATCGAATGTATCAAGATCAAATAGCTTATAAGCTAAAACCTATTTAAGGAGCTTGGCGGAGCTCGCAATGCATTACAACTAATAGTTTAAGGATATGTTTCCCCAATAAGTCAAGAAGCATTATCACATAATGATGTGCAAAGTTATGATATAATAAGAAACCTGCGTCGATTGAGGATCGACAAGTTAAGAAGCTCCAAAAAGGATACATGTACCTATTATAGAGGTCAATTTGAAGGCTTAGAGAGACTCCAGATATGCTATAGAAGTTAAATCCATTATATGACAAAAGGTACTTCCAGCATTTTGGCAAATCTCGAGGTCGAGATTTCTTTTAAGGGGGTGAGGATGTAACACCTCGTAAAATCACGTCCAATGATATATTGACACGTGTAATAAACCCTAATAAAGTCCGATGTTGAATTTAAGGGACTAACTTTTCGAAAAATCGAAAACTTTGATAATAAAAGGACTGGAAGTGTTAGCATGCCTAAAATAAGTTTCCAAATAACCTCTCACGGTGTTTACATTCACAAACGTGCCACTTGATGAATAAGTATAGTCGTTTGCGTAATTAATGGAAAGTTGCGCAATAAAAGGATTAAAAGCGTCAACATGTTAATTCTTACCTCTGAGTGACCTTCTATCAAACCGGGAGCTTAATAATATTTAATTATACTCTCGGGAATGCCAAATGATGGCCATCTAAAGTTTTTATGCCTATAAGCAAAGTTACGCGCAACTTTGCAAGTTAGAGGGGCTAAAAGTGTCAATATGTTTAATTATACCTCTGAATGACCTTTTAGCGAACCCGAAGCATCGTGATGTTTAATAATACTTTCAAGAATGCCTAATATGGATTATATGAGGCTTCAATGCTATTAAATGTTGTAATGCGCAAGTTTGCGCAAAAGAGGGGCCTAAAGCGTCAACTTTTGAATCTATGCCTTTCGGGGACCATCTAAGCGAGCGAGAGCGCATTAATATTTAAGTATATGTTTGGTAAGGATAAATATGGGTCATGGAAGGCTTGAATAGCATTAAACGGCACTTCGCGCTACTTTGCGCAATTTAAGGACTATTTGCGTCAAACTGTAAAAGTATGTCGATTCGTATGATAACGGACCTTCCGGAAAGTGTCCATGAGTTAAGCATACCCTAATTATCATTTCTATAGCTTATATTCAGGCTTAGAGGTGTTTGGTGCGCAAAAATAAACTTTAAGGTCATGCAGGGACTAAAGTTGACAAACGGTGAAAACTATGGATCGTAAGGGTCCAAAGTGTCAACAATGGATACATAGACTCTATAATAACCCTACATAATGTTTATAACCTTAAACGGATGGATCATGGATCATACGAAGCGGGAAATGCACGAAAGTGAGGAATTGCAAACTATAGGGGCCAAAAGTGTCAACATGTTGAATTTATACCTCTGAGTGAACTTTTGGCAGACCCGAAGCTTTGTAAGGCTAAAATATACTCACTAGAATATGTGGTAAAAATTTCATGAAGTTTCGTTAACGTATGAGAAAGTTATGGCCAAAACCGTACTTGAGGGGTTAAAAGCGTCAACGTCGAATTTCATGGCTTTTCGGGTGAGCGCAAAGTTAACCGAGGACATTACCATGTTGGTAAATGTCCCAAGGTTCTTAAAAACCAAGTTTGGGGGTTTACGAGTCAAGATTCATAGCCAAAACCTCGCGCGCAAGGACAGGGACCAAAACTGCCAATAATTAACAAAGTTTGGCAGCTGCCAATAAACCCAGGTGCAGCATATTGCGACCAGGGGCTGTTTAGTCCATTTTTGAGTGGGAAACAGCTGGGATCACCTCCAATTCTCACCAATAGATGGCCATGCATGTCTAGGACACCTGGTGCACCCTTACAACATCAGATTTCCCCATTTAATTAGCTCATTTCTCCATTTTTTTGAGGCATTTGCATTGTAAACAAGAACATCACAACTATCAAAACTTCACAAGGCATTCCAGGAACTCTCTGGTTGTCAAGGCAGCCTCCAAGTGTTTTCTAGGCTTCATTAGGACCTTTGTAAGCATTCATATCATTCTCCAATCCGTTCTAGCATAGATTATTAGTTAAGAGTCAAACCGTTGTTCATAAAGTTTGACTTTTCGATTAAACGAAATTGGCTCTGTCATTTCTCAAATTGAAACCACTTATAAGTTGGTATTTATGTGGGGAACAAACCCTCAAAAGGGTATTCTCTGATTCCCACTCTAAGCATGCTATTTGTCGAGTCAAAGATGTTCTTAAAAAGTCAACAGAAATCGTTTTTGCGAAATATAGCATAAATGGTAATGTAGATGACATGCAATCAGTTTGATCATCAAAAATAACTTATAATGAATATAAGAATGTGTTTTATCATAATCAACTCGACAATCTTTAGTATAAACTCGGATCGGAACCGAAAGTCTTATAAAACGACTTTTTCGTAGACTATCGATTCGGATCCGTGCATGCATGTTTGAGATCTGTATTAGAGTGTTTTTTTGACCATTTTTATTTATGTATAACTTTCTGGAATTTTTACATCTTGAGTCTATGCTTAACCGATTCATATGCGTGTTTCCGATTATGCTTAAAAGTTGACTATTTTGCCCTTTTTGATATAAAACGTGATTTTTGGAAAAGTAAAAGAGTAGAAATCTTTATTATTAATTTATAAACTTGCACCGAAAATTTGAGATCAGTTGGTGGTCCAGATTTTGAGTTATGGCCGATAGCGTAAAACTATATCTTTATGTTAAATAAACGGCGCATTTAGCGTATAACCTATTTCAGGCCACTTTTCGATATAAAACTTTTTACCCACTGATGTTATATAATATTCTGGGATTTTCGAAGATTTTTATTTAATTTTTGGCTGATCGGATCATACGTCGCTAAGTCGATTCGGTTAATGCCGGTTTTGACCGTTTAAGCCATAAAATGAGTTTTATACATCCTTTTGACCCCAAACCTTTTTCTACTGATTTTATTTGTTAAATAAATTATTTTAAGCGTTCTGGAAATATAAAAATCTCAGCTTTCTTTTGAAAACCCGGAAACGGCTCTAAATCGCATTTTTAGCGTTTTTAGCGCATAGTAAGCGTTATACTCATATTAAACATATAAGACTCATACCTACTGATGTATTTAGCATGTTTTTATAAAATAACAGTAAGTATAAACTTTTGAACTCAGAATTCCAGTTTTAACATTTTTAGCCCTTGTGAAATTACTAAAATACCCCTACGGTGCATAGTTTGATTTTAAATGATAAGTTTTGTATACGGGTCATACCCTACTGTTATAATATGTCAAACTAAGTATATTTACTGTATAAATCAGACCTGTAACTCAGATTTCCGAATTAACTCTTTTATAATCTTTTAAATGACCAAAATGCCCTTATAAGGCATAAATTGAGTTTAAATTTATTCGGGGCATAATAGAACATAACTTGCTGATATTATATCATATTATCTCAGGGAACTTGCATATGACTCTTTTGCCTAACCGTAACGCTCTTTTAGCGCTCGGTTCGGTTTATGTAACTAGTTTGCATAAATTGACCGAAGCGGGTCAAACGTTATCATTTTTATCTCAAAATCCAGAATGTATTTAGTATACCCACATTATACAAGTATTCAAACTTGTCGGGTCTAAATCACCTTCTATCCGGCCTTTCGCTTAATCATGCGTCTTAACCGTATATTTCTTTAAGACTAACCGGTCTAAGCTTAGGCTTAATTAAAGACCCGTTAGCAGTCTAATTGGTTATTTATACCATCGTTCCAGACTAGAGCTTTCCGGTAAATTGTACCTACGCTTACTTAGGAATACGGCTGAGTTATAACTCTTGCTATTTAAGACAGGAGCTAGCTCAGGTAAATACTCTTAACTTATTTTCCCTATTACGGGCTTGGGATACGGTAATATAAATACCGCATGGTCAGGTATGGGATTCGAAGACCAATGTGTCGGGAAATCCAAATAACCTGTTTTAATTCGTATTGCTTGACTGAAACATTGGGGGTTAATGCGACCGTGTCCTGGATATCCTTGACTCATTAATTACAATGGCCACGACCTAAGCACGGGGTGTAGGCATACACCTGACATATGCTTTATGCTTATTAATTGATTATACCCAATAAGGGATTCCCAATAGGGGAATAGTGGTGTGTCGGTTAATCTTGAACCGGCATAGGACCGGGCCCCGCATGTAGAGCAAGTTATGTAAAACTGATAACATGAGATATAGTTTGTCCCAAGTATAAAAGATTAATCTTGCCTTGTGCATCTTAATCGAGTGTCAAAATAGTTTTGTGCCTTGTGCGCCTAAACCAATTTTCATAAACTCTTTTCAAATGAGTCAGTTGAGTGTATTTACCAGTGAAAACTGACGTATTTTCCAAAGTCTAAGTGACAGGTACAAGTACGTATTAGGCTGGAAGCTGCTCAGGGCGTTAATAAGGAATCTTGCAAGTTCTAGGCGCCTAAAGTCTGTTGAACAACATTTAAGTTTTAAGATCCGCCTGTGGATCCTCTACTTTCCGTTGTAATACTTGATATTACTTTATATTCGGATTGTAATATATTATCTTTTGCTTCCGCTGTGCATTTATAAATTGTGTTGTTTGACTATGATGTTATCAACTACGTCACGATACCCCACACCGGGCCCACCGGTGACACGTGGAGATCGGGGTGTGACAATACCTTGAAAGAGGAAATGAAGTATGGTGCCGAAACCCAGTTAGTGAATAAATCAAACGGTATCTATCACTATCTCGACCGTATTTGGATTCCTAGTGGCAATAACCTCCGGGAGATATTGATGACTGAAGCTCACAAATCTCGATACTCCATTCACCCCGGTGCCGACAAGATGTACCAAGACCTCCGTTCTAGGTATTGGTGGTCGGGCATGAAAAAGGATATCGCTCTGTATGTTTCAAAATGCCTAAATTTCTCTAAGGTTAAGGCCGAACATCAACGACCCTAAGGGTTACTCGAACAACCTGAAATCCCGATGTGGAAATGGGAAAGTATCACCATGGATTTTATTACAAAACTCCCTCGAACGCCTTCTGGTCACGATAGCATTTGGGTTATCGTTGATCGTCTTACGAAATCTGCTCATTTCATCCCGGTACGAGAAGACTTTAAGGTTGAACAATTAGCACGAATCTATGTTGACGAAGTCATTTGTCGACACGGGATGCCTCGCAACATCATCTCTACTGCGATGATCATTTTACCTCACGTCTCTCGGAGACATTCCAATCTGCTCTCGGTATGACTCTCAATCTCAGTACCTCGAAATTTCGTTTGAGAGGTTGCCTGATTCTGAGATATTAGGTCTTTATTCTTACTGATATCTCGGGTATTATACTTGGTCTTCTGATTTTGCGTCAGCAATGACCTAGACCTTGTATAATACTTTGCGTGTTTAAAGCTTTCCCTCTGCATAAAAATTGAGAAAATATCGAAAGATATATATCAAATGCAGTTGTAAAGAAGATTCCTAAGTGGAACACGCCTTTAAGTCGAGCCTTCATCTCTTTGACTGAACGGTAGTTCATACCTGAGCTCTCAAGGTCTCGCACTAACCCGGAGTACAGATATCAATATAGTATCTTCACCTGTAAGACCGAATCTAGGGAATCTTGATACGGGAGTATATTCTGAGGTGGGACACGCGAATACATTAACTACTTAAAACCAATGTTGTAAAATTCAGCCTACTCGGCCTTGTACTCGGCGAGTACTCGGTCCTCAAACCACCTCCGAGGCAAGTTAACCCTAGTCGGACTTGACTAGTCGGCGACGGTCAAAATCGGCCTACTCGGCCTGTACTCGGACTACTCGGCCTTGTACTAGGACTACTCGGCCTTGTACCAGACTAGTCGGCCTTGTATTCAGAATACTTCGGACTTGTACTCGGTCTACTTAGCTTTGTACTCGGACTACTCGGCCTACTTGGCCTTCTACTCGGACTACTCGGCCTTATACTCGGTGAGATTTGAACTTCAAACATGTTTCATTTTAAATTATATTCATTTGGACACTAAATTTCGTATTTCGAATCAATTGAAGTCTGTGTGAAAATTTAAGTGGATCAGAATACTAACAATCTAAGTGAATCGTTTAGAACTTAAAGTGTTTATAGCTCAACGGTGCTAGTGATTTGTCATAAACTGATATGATCCTCTGACGCGAACTCACACAAAAATATGTCTGTAAATATTTCTTTACTGCATTTCATTTTAGAAAAATCACAAAAAGATTTTCGGTGTGTTTTAGTATAAACTTTGAAAAAGACAAGAAGATTTTGTTTCTGCTTTAGTTTCGAAAACCGATGTCTGAAAGCTGAGTTTCAAAGTCCAAGTATGCTGAACATGTTTCTGAAAATAAACAAATTCATTAATTTGAAACTTGAGGTTTCAAATTCATAAAACACAAAGTTCCCTACCCAAGACGTATAATCAAGCAAAAGACCGGGAAACAATTTGAGAAATTCATAAGTCTGCTGAAATAACTCTATGTGAACCTTCCATTCATTGAAGTCCTCATGCAAATGCCGAAGTATTCAAAGTTCATGGGTGACTTCCAGACACATCAAAGCAAGTTCGAGGAACTCCATCAAGTTGGGTTAGGAGAAGAATGCTATGTTTTCCTCCTCAGCAGGCTCACTCATAAATGGCTCAATCCAAGAAGCTTTACAATCTCATGCTCCATTGGCGGCTTGACTGTAAGCAATGCACTTGCAGACCTAGGAGCAAGCACCAATCTCATGTTGGCCTCTATGTTTGCAAGACTGGGGATCGGGAAGCCATATCCCATGAAAATGGGTATTCAACTCGCAAACCGCTTAGTCAAATTCTAACAAGGAGTTGCCAAAAACATGCTGATAAAGGTTGGTAATTTTTTTCGTTCCCGCTGACTTTGTAATCTTGGACATGGAAGAAGATAACGAAGTCCTATTCAACCTAGGAAGACCTTTCCTAGGTACTTGAGGAGCTATGGTAGATATGAGTGATGGAAAACTGACACTGAGGGTAGTAAATAGGGAAATGAATTTGAAGTTGGGCAACACACTGGAGACGACCCAATGAAGCCATTGATTTAAGTTTAGGTTATGTATTTGAAAAAACAAGCTCAAGGGATGCATTGCATCCCCTAATAGTAACATCTGATCCTCACTTTTGGTCTAACAAAAGACCCATAAAATGTGGTGCTCTACTAAAGCATTCCATGAATATATAAATAAAAATCTTAAACAAGGACTTAAATATTTGGACAAGTGGTCTTGATAATATGGCTAGGCGAGCATATTATCAACTTAAGATTTCAGCGTTTCAAATTAACTTTATAATCAGGAATCCTCATGCGTCCTTACTTAACCAGTCATCCAAAAATTTAATCCTTGTCTTTTGATATATTTGGTAGTGTTTGGTATGTAGGGATGAGAGATGGAATCATGGAATGGACCATTGAATGCAATCACCCATTACATAAGGCATTCCATTCCCCCAAAATCATTCAACCCCCCCCCCCATGTTTTTTTTTCATTCCATCCCCTCTTGCACCCTTTATTAACAAACACTACAACCTACCACCATGGCCACCACCCACCACCGATGCCCATCGCCACTAGGGGTGCAAACGAGCTGAGCTGAGCACGAGCCCGACCAGGCTCGAGCTCGAGCTTGATTAACTTATGAGAGCCCGGGCTCGAGCTCGGCTTGATTTGAGCTTTGTTTTCAAAGCTCGTGCTCGGCTCGATTCGAGCTTTGTTTTCAAAGCTCGTGCTTGGCTCGTTTGTATTTTCTCAAGCTCAAGCTTGGCTCGTTTATTATCTATTAATTAGTATATTAAATACAAATAATATAAATAATAGACTTTTTAGGCTCGCGAGCTCGATAAGTGAAGCTCGGGCTCGGGCTCGTTTACTAAATAAACTTATTTTTAGGTTCGAGGTCGGCTTGTAAACAAGTTTAAATAAGCTCGACTCGGCTCGTTTACACTAAGGCTCGATAAGGCTCGACGAGCCTAACGAGCTTCACATGCGAGGCTCGAGCTCGGGCTCGATAAACAAACGAGCTTTGTTTTAGGCTCAAGCTCGGCTCGGGCTCGATAAGGCTCCACTCATTTCGAGCTTTTTCTCGAGCCGATCTCGAGTAACCGCCACCCACCAGTCGCCGCCACCCGCCATCTCCTCCGCCTCCACCTCGATAGCTACCACCGCCGCCGCCAGCCACCATTGCCACCCACCACAGCCTCTGCCACCACTAACCACCATTGATGGCCATCACTGTCGTCGCCACCACAACCACTCACCTCTATCAGCAACCCACCACCAGCTGTCGCCGCCACCACCCACCGCCGCCCCTACCAACCACCACTGATGGCCATCACCACCGCCACCCATCGCCGCCGTCGCCTCCCATCTTCGCTGCTGCCACCACCCACCACTACCACTTATCACCATCCACAATCATCGCCACCCACCACCACTCACCGGCGATTTTATTCCTTTGTCTTTTCTTGCCTACAAAACAATACACATTAATAATCCATTGCATTACCTCGTCCATTCCATTACCCATACCAAACAGACCCTTTGTATAAAGGTGAGGAGGTCTAGAGATGAACGTAGAACCAAACTTCCGTCAAAAAATCTATTATATATAGAAATGGATAGAGATGAATGTATAATCAAACTTACTTGAAAAGGGATTGTTTATAGAAATAAATAATTCAATTTGATTAAAAACCATTAAACTATATGGTCATGAACCTTATAATCATCATAACTCTCCATATCAGCGCCATGTTATACATCTCTAATTCACAATCTAAAACCACTATCTTAATGATGTGGTCATCATCCAAATCACTATCCCCTTATTTTAATTTATTTTTGTTTAAAGGAAAAGGAAATATTGGAAAAAGAAAAAGGAGGCACGTGTTTGTCGTGGTTTAATCCACGTAAACCATGATGGATGAGACAAGGGGGTGATATAGCGATCCATTAATGGTCCTACATGGCGATTGATGACCTAACTGTTGGTGCACTTGTGTCTGTACTTTGTCTGTATTTTGTCATGATACAAAACGATGTCTTTTGTTAGTCTGGGTTACGTCTTAGGTTTGTTAATATGTGTGTTTGATGTAAGTTTGACCAAGTCAACCATCCTCCTGGTTTGACTTGGCCAAACAGTTAGAACATGGTTGTAACATGTTTGTGTCGAAGGATGAGTCATCGAAGGATTGTTTAGATCCTTCGATGAGCTCGAAAGATAAACCTTCGATGGATGTTGATGGACCTCGAAGGATATCATCCTTCGAGGTATATGTGGATCCTTCGATAGGTTTCAGATCGATAGATGATCTTTCGATCAGTCTATCTGATTCTTCGACCAGACGAGCTGTGATGGGTATATATACTCATGTAATGTGTTCACTTTAGACAGTGAGAGAGAGTGTGAGTGAACTTAGTCTTGTAGAGAGCGTATTTTCAGTTTGGTCAAGGGCTGTAACCGTGTCCACTGAAATACAAGAGAAAACTTTGATATCTCGTGTGTCTACCTTTCTCTTTGTAGCTTGTGTTCTCATATAAACTACCGGTTTGCATTCTAGCTTGGATTCCGCACTTGCTAGTGTGTTAAACATAACAAGGATAAGGTTTAACCTCAACCTCCGGGGGACTACCAAGTGGTATCAGAGCCGTGGCTCTTTTCCTTGTTAAAAAACCGAGTTTATACAAGACTTTGGAGTGTTTGAACAAAAACTCACATGGTTTAGCACCCGTTTTTAGTGTTTTTTCTCGCATTTCTAGACGTAAAAACGTGTTCTAAACTAACTGGGTGTGTTAAAGGACGGGTTGGGTAACTTAAAAACTTGTTTTTAAGAAGTTTGGTAATTTCCGGCCAAATTCCGGCTTACTCCGGTGACCGGTTTTCTGGATAAGAACCTTCCTTTTTAAGTAATATTTTATTGGGTCAAATCTGGTTTGGTAAAAGGTATGGTCTGAACATACCTTCTGCCGAAAGCTTTCTACCAACCAATCACCTTTTCACCAACCTGTCACTTTTAGTCAACTGTGTCAGTACAGATCGAAGGATATCCTTCGAAGTTGAAAGATCACCTTTCGATCAAAGGAAGTTCGATAGATAATCATCCTTCGAACATCCTTCGAAGTCTGTGACTTATCCTTCGATCCAAGGAATCTTTTCGAAGGATATATCTTTCGATCTACAGTTCTTATTCGAAAGATAAGGATCTTTCGATTGGAGAATCTTTCGAAATCATTGTTCGAAATTCAACAGTGATCTTTCGAACACTGTTGATCCTTCGAACAAGTATTGATCCTTCGATCCTAGTCTGTTTAAGTTTAACAAGTTTGTGTTTTTCAGGTCTTTCGATCAGGGATCCTTCGGCTGGTTGTTTTCATTCGAGATATTAACATAGTTTGTGAAAATTAAATTTTTAAAAAAAAGGGAAAACTTGTTTTTCAAATTTTAAATCAATTTTCACTTAATATATTAATTTTTATAAAATGGGAACAAACGGTCAGTGGGATCCAACCGCGTGGACTCAAACAACTTTGACTCCACAATCATCAGCTACGCAATCATCAGCTACGCAATCTGCGTCAGATTTCAACAAAACTGCATGGATGCGGGCTATTGCCCCACCTCAAACTGCAATGATAACTGCAAATCAATGGGCATTGGTCACAAATCAAAGCAGCAGCATTCAAGCAATGATGCAGAACGACAGTGAAACTGGTACAAGCACAAAACCGCCAAAGCTAAATCACATCAATGATTGGGGATGGTGGAAAGAAAGGCTGAGAACTTATGTTCAGGGGCAAGGTCAAGATCTATGGATGTGTTTCTTCACCGCATTTGACAATGATTTGGAAGTTGCAGGATCTAATCCAACAACTTACAGCACTATGTCGGATGATGATAAGAAGAAATTTGAGTTAGAAAAGAGAGCATTCATGATTCTCACACAAGCTCTTCACAGAGACATTTACCACCAGTTTGTTTACTGCACGACTACTAAAAGCTTGTGGGATATGCTCACGTTACGATGTGAAGGAAATGCTCAATCTAGAAAGATCAAGCAAGAATTACTGAAGAAAGAGTTTGAAGGATTCACGTGTATGGAGAATGAGACTTTGGCAGAGTTATCTACAAGGTTCCATCACTTGTTGAGCGAGATGTTTGCTTTTAGAGTCACTGCCACTCCACAAGAAATGGTGCAGAGATTCGCTGATAGCTTACCAACAAAGTGGAGCAGTTTTCTTGAAATTCTCAAACAAAATGGTGTTCTAGACACAATCACCGTCTATGAGTTAATTCAAAAATTGGAGAACAAGGATGTAGAAGAAAAGCTTAAGGCAAAAAGAACACTAACTCCTCAAAATCCAGAGATGTACTATGGGATTGCAGGAGGTATCAGTGGAGAAAAACCAGCCTCTCAACACGCGAAGCTTCAAACAGCTTTCATCTCAAACACCGGACTTTCAACAACAAATCAGTTTGATCCTTCAGCATACACGATGATGTATTCAAGACCAGATTCTTCTTCTCAACAACAGTATGTGCAACCGACAGCTCAGCAATTCACACCACCGCCTTTCTTAGACCCAAGCAGAGCTCAGCAGCAACAACCGCAACAGCAAGGGTTTTATGGAAGCTCTTCAAACTTTCAAGCCACTTCCAATCCGAACACAGTCAGATTAGACACTTCTAACTTTTCCAAAGTCAGTGTCGAAATAGCCAAGGAGCATATGGAGATGTTGAACACCTTGGTTAGTGCTTATTGTGGATTGGTCGCAGGTCAGATTGGGAATATCAATCTAACCAATGAAGATTATCAGCAAGTGGATAGAGAAGAGTTTGAAATGATGGATATCAAATGGGCTCTTGCTAGTGCAATTCGAAGAGCAAAGGAGTTTATGGAAAGGACAGGGAGAACCAACTTGGATAGCAACAACAACACCAAGTATGGTTTTGATAAGAATGCTGTCACTTGCTTCAATTGTGGTGAAAAGGGTCACTTCAAGCGGGAGTATCAGAAGCCACCTAAGCAAGGAAATCAGAATCCCTTCAGGAATCAAGGACAGCCACAACAGCAACTGAACAACAATTCTGTCAGATCAATAGTTCCCGTTGGAGGAAATGCATCTGGATCCACAAACACTAATTCCCACAGAGGATTGGTTGTTCAAGCTGATGAAATCTGCAACTGGAATCTTCAGCTTGGAGAAGGAGGAAATGGTGGAACAACATGTTATGCTAAAGTGATTGAGAAGGTAGTAGAACCCGTGTCTGCTGGTGAATCTTCAGAAGATGAAGATAGTTCGGGTTATAGTGGGAGCATGGATGGGGAATCACTTGATGCTGGTGATTTATCAAGTGATGCTTTAGATTTGGAAGTTGATGAGCTTTTGGCTGAAGCTGAAGCATTATGCAAGAGGAGATCTATTCTCTGCCAGAAATCTGATGGAACTTCCGAGAAGCTTGCTCAGTTCTTCTCTGAAGATGGATCTTTTTCTTTTCATACAGCCTTTATGGCTCACGTAGAAGGTCAGACTTCTCAGGTATGTGATACTAATTCTGACTCTATTTTTGTTCCTATTGAATGTGCAAAGTGTTTAAAATATGCTGAAAAGGAAAGTCAGTTTGAAATCACACACAAACACAATCAAGAATTGATTGTAGATCTTTCTAAAGCAACCGAAGCTAACTTGTTTTTAACCAGAAATGAAAAGGAATTTAAAGCAACAATTGCGTCATTAAGACATGATGTTTCAGAATTACAAAAGGCTGTTTTGCGAAAACAACATGCTAACAATAATCTTATTGACATAATTGAAAAGCAAATGGTAGAGTTAGCAACAGCTCGATGTGAATGTGAGACAATTAAGCAGAAACTGGAAAGCTATTCCAATTCCCGCTATGTATTGGATCACATCATTGAAGTTCAAAAGAAAAAGGGGGATGCAAAATGTATTGGATTCAAATCATGTCCTCCCCCAATGAATCACAATTACTCCAAATTGCCTGATGACGAGGATATACCCCGTTTTGAACCTACTGTGCCACTCGGTCTAGATGACTTTGCAGCAGGCCTAGGGTTCACAACTGGTACATCATCCTCGGGTCAATCAGAATCTGAGAATGTGACAGATTCATCGTGTGTTAAGGAACAGAGTCCTCCCATTGTTGAGGATGCTGATTCTTCGGATGATGAATCTGAAGAAATTGTGAAACAACAGTCTAACTCGGTTACAACAGATATTCCAATCGAGAATCACATCCTGTGTGATCCACCAGTGAAACCGAGTAAGACTGAAATGTCAAAAGCAATGGAGTCCCTTGTATCTAGCCTTGAAGGGAATAATTTGTTGTACACGCTCAAAGGAGATAGCAAACTCTACTCTAACAAAGATTTTCCAATTAAAAATGTAAATCAAGATTTAATTGAGCAAATTTTTGAAGGATGCACTGATAAGTTTTTGGGGAACAAAAGTGGCAAAGTTACCGTCACTCAATGTGATCCAATTCCGTGTGAACAAATTAGAAAACAATACGGAAACCAAAAACTACCAATTGAGCGAAAACAACAAGTCAACTCCGGAAAGGGTAAGGTACAGGGAAAGAAGGCTCAGAACAAGAATGTTCAAGCACCTAAAGTTCAGCAGCCTAACACTGAACAACCAAAGGTTCAACAACCTAAAGTTGAACAGTCTAAGGCTACTCAACCTAAGGCTGCACAACCTAAAATTCAACAATCAAAGGTTGAGCAACCTAAGGTTCAACAACAAAAGGTGCAAAACAAAAGAGCTCCTGTTAAGAAACGAGAACCGAAAATGAACTTTGTTGGATCCACGGGTTCAGACAAACTTGAAACATTTCAGGATAAATCTAACGTTGATTTTGTAAAACAAGTTAGAATTTTAAAACGAAATGATCAGAATAATTACACCCAACACACCAACGGATGTGATTTAGGTCCAAGCACGTCTAGATCACAAAGTTCATTGTCTGGTTCTCCGTCTGGTCATCAACATGTTTCTCCGAAGTTTGTAGAGCGGAGAACATGTTTTGAATGTGGCACAGTTGGGCATATTGTAAGATATTGCCCACACGTGCAAAAGCTGAAGTCAAAAATGAGTGCTCCCCAAGAAATCGATTACCAAAAACGATCAGTTTCCCCGAAACAAGACCCACGTGTCTTGAAAGAAAGGGAAAAGAAGTTAAAGCAAAAGAATCAAAAGGTAATTGAAAAGGCCTTAAAATCAGAGGTCAAAGAAGAAAAACCTGTACAAGCAAAACCTGAAACTGTAAAACCAGTAAATGCTAAAACAATAAATTCAAATACTGGTAAAAGACAAACAACTTGGAAGCAAAAGCAGGTAATTCAATCAGGGGGAGCACCACGGTTTCTTTTTCCTAATCATCAAGTGATTGAAATCACTTTCCTTGATGATCAAGGACGACCCAAGTCCACAAAGGCTTGGGTCCCCCTCTCAAACTGATAAGTTAGTTGCATGTGCAGGCGGCTCTAGGAGGAACTATTAATAGTCATTGGATTGTTGATAGTGGGGCTTCCAGGCACATGACGGGCGACTATCGTCTTCTTTTCGATGTGCGAAGTATAAGAGGAGGATATGTCGCGTTTGCTGGAGACAAAGGAGGGTATATCACCGGCGAGGGAATGATCTCAAATGGAGTTGTGAGTTTCGACAAAATCAATTATGTGCAACAGTTGGATCACAATCTCCTGAGTGTTTCTCAGATCTGCGACAAGAAGTTCACCGTGCATTTTGATGATGCCGGTTGTTATGTGCTGAAGCCAGGATTCAAGATTCCCAAAGAATGGATTCTCTTATCAGCACCAAGAGTTAATGATTTGTATGTCCTTGATATGAGCCAAGCTATAACTAAGTCCAAACAAGTTACTTGCTTTATTTCAAAAGCCACTGAAAAGGAGACGATCTCTTGGCACAGATGGATGGGTCATATTCACCTCAGAAAAATGAATCACCTTGTCAAAAACAATCTGGTGAGAGGTGTCAATGTGAAGAATTTTCAACTTCAAGATGTCTGTGTGCCGTGTCAGAAAGGGAAGCAGATCAAGAAATCACATCCATTGAAGAAGGTTAACACTGTAAACATGCCACTCGAACGTCTGCATATGGACCTTTTCGGCCCAATCAAACACAAGAGTATGTACGTGGAGGTTTTCTGCTTGGTAGTCACTGATGACTATTCAAGATTTTCATGGGTTGCTTTCATGGTCCACAAGAGCGAAACTCCAGAAATTCTAAAGAATTTGATCACCTTGTTGGAAAATCTTTATAATCTAAAGGTGAGGCGAATTCGAAGCGACAACGGAACCGAGTTCAAAAACAGGGTTATGGATGAATTTTGCACTGCAAAAGGAATCCTTCATGAATACAGCACTCGGTACACGCCCCAACAAAACGGAGTCGCTGAAAGAAAGAACAGAACCTTAATTGAGACTGCAAGAACCATGTTGGTTGAGTCTTAGCTTCCAGTTCGATTCTGGACTGAAGCTGTTGCCTCGGCTTGCTACACGTTAAAAGGGTTCTCACAGTGAAAAGACATGGCAAAACGTGCTTCGAACTCCTACACAAGAAGACTCCTGACTTGGAATATCTAGAACCTTTTGGTGCACCATGTACCATGATTGAGCCTGACGGGAAGTTTGGTGCCAAAGCTATCGAAGGTTACTTCCTTGGGTATGCTACTCCTAATCTGCGAGTATGGAACCTGACTACCAAGAAGATTGAAGAGTGGGGTGAAGTAAAAGTTCAAAGATATTCTAATCCACCGAAGCCTTCTGGAGATCCATGGATGTTCGATTATGATGGTCTTTTCGACTCATTCAATCTGCCGACATTTGATGATGACAATGCAATTGCTCAAATGTTGTCTGAAAGCGAGAATGCGACTGGCTCTCAGTTAGTTCGCCCAATCATTGTTGACTCACAAGCATCTTCTTCTGTCAACAATCTCGTTTCAAATGAGGTGTTTAATGATGCTGTCGACTACAATTTGTCATCGGAAGATGAGGAGTATGTTGATGCAAATGATGGTGAAGCACCGCGTCCGGTTCAAGGTACTTCAGAAGCAACGGATCCAGTGTCTGCGCCAATTGTCCAAGAAGAAAATGCATCATCTTCTACAACTCAACAGCTTCAGAATGATATCGGGAATTTAAATATCAATAATTTGAGGACCAATGTTGAAATTCCTCCAGTTCCTGAAACCCGAATTCATAACATTCATCCTCAGCAGAATATTATAGGTGATGTTCTCAGTGGTGTAAGGACAAGGAATCAAATCAGAAGTAACGAAAATGCTGGCTTGTATGCTGAGATACGAGAATCGGGACAACAAAATGATTGGTCTTTCGCCTGCTATGTTAGCCAAGAAGAGCCTAGATCTTGGAAGGAGGCATTGAAAGATGATTCCTGGGTGGAAGCAATGAAGGAAGAACTGCAACAATTCCAGAAGCTAGGTGTCTGGAAACTCGTAGAGAAACCTGCTGGTTACAAGAAGATTGGTACCCGTTGGGTGTTTAAATGCAAAAAGGATGACCGCGGAGTTGTTATCCGGAACAAAGCACGTTTAGTCGTTCAAGGTTTTCGTCAGATTGAAGGGATCGACTACAACGAAGTGTATGCACCTGTTGCACGTCTGGAAGCAATTCGGATCTTTCTGGCTTATGCCTCCTTCAAAGGATTCAAGGTTTACCAGATGGACGTCAAAAGTGCATTCTTACATGGTATGGTTAAGAAGAAGTGTACGTCGAACAGCCTCCAGGTTTTGAAGATCCTATTCATCCCGATCGGGTTTGGTTGCTCAACAAAGCTCTCTATGGTCTTCATCAAGCACCGCGAGCTTGGTATGCAACCTTATCTAATTACTTGCTGGAGAACGGTTTTCGAAGGGGTCTTATCGACTGTACTCTTTTCATCAAAGAACAAGATGGAGATCTTCTTCTGGTACAGGTATACGTCGATGATATTATTTTTTGTTCTACTAATGATGTCTTGTGTAGGAATTTCGAGCGCATTATGCAAGATAGATTCGAGATGAGTGCTATGGGGGAAATGACCTTCTTTTTGGGCCTACAAGTACAACAAACGGAGTCTGGGATATTCATTCATCAGACTAAATATGTTGGCGACATCTTGAGCCGGTTCCAGATGTCTGATGCAACGCCCATTGGTACCCCATTGCCACAAAATCACGGAATTACTCCAGACTTGAAGGGTGAAGCTGTTAACCCCTCATATTACCGCGCAATGATCGGATCTCTTATGTACCTCACAGCATCAAGGCCAGATATAATGTACCCAACGTGCCTGCTTGCCAGATATCAAGTTAACCCGAAGGCCTCACATCTTGCAGCTGTAAAAAGGATTTTTCGTTATTTGAAGGGTTGTCCTGACACCGGTCTATGGTACCCTAGGGATAATAACTTTGACTTGATCGCTTTCAGTGATTCTGATTTTGGCGGATGCAAAATCGACGGCAAATCCACAACGGCTGGATGTCAGTTTTTAGGAAATCGCCTAGTCACATGGCAGTGCAAGAAGCAAACGTGTGTCGCTACTTCAACATGCGAAGCTGAATACATTGCTGCCTCAAGTTGTTGCTCCCAAGTCCTTTGGATCCAACAACAATTACGCGACTACGGTTTTGAATTCCTAACTACTCCTATTTACGTTGATAATTCTGCTGCATTACAGATCACTAGAAATCCTGTGCAGCACTCAAAGACCAAACACATCGATATCAAATATCACTTCATACGTGATTGCTTTGATAAAAGGCTAATCGATGTTGTTAAGGTCCACACCGATGACCAACGTGCCGACCTATTTACCAAAGCGTTTGACAAATCAAGATTTGACTTTTTATTATTGGTAAACGGCATTAAGGTCAAGCAAGAGTAAACCAACATCGGAAAATCATTTTTGTAAATACCTTTGTGTTTTAAATTTGTCTTAGTTTATTGATTTTAGGGGGAGTAAATCCAAAAATCTGAAAATCCAAAAACATCGAAAAATTTCAAAAACACAAAAACAATAGAAAAACAAAAATGAGTTTCCTGGGAGCAAAAGAGAAAATGATAGTACATCAGTGGTCTATCCAAACCTCTTTAAACCTTAAATGAAAAACGATAAGCAGCTCTATATAAGATGTATCGGTAGGCTCACAATCATTTTAAAGTGTGCAGGGTGATATAAATCTTAAATCGACTGAAGACCAGGTGGGAACCATTCATTGGCATATGGTCTTAGTACCGAAATTTCGTTTGAGAGATTGCCGAGGTTCTGAGATATTCGGTCTTTATGCTGCTTATCATCTGGGTATCATGGTTGTATCTTTTACCGAAAAATAACGGGGACGCAAGTCTAGATCTTCCATGATACTATACATACGTGTACATACTGCATTCGACCTCAATAAGTGATAAACAATCACATGTCCAAACAAATAAGTGATAAAATATCACATTTATCCGGGAGTCAAGTTCGTCTCTCTGCTGTACGGAAGTACTGACCTGTTCACGGACTTGCTCCTGTGCCCTCATGCATATGAAAATCAAGTTCCTCATCAATAAGTGATTCTATCACATAGGGCTTGTTTTCAAATCAAAATAAGTGAGAATCTCACATCATATACGGTCAAACAGATGATAATCGGTATACTCACCAGTAAGATGAATCCTCGTGCATACCTTGATACGGGAATGTGTCGTGATGTGGATGAACACCGGTCGGTAAGTATAAATCATACCTCAACGTATCCCCTCGCCATGATTACATCTGATAAGTTGAGCTTATGTGGACAACAATACCGATAATTGTTATAGGATGCTTATCTTAATGTTAACTAACTGAACAAAGAGAGTGTTTTGGCTTGACCGTGCACTGATATGATTCTCTTACCCTCGAAACTCGCAAAAAGAATGTCTGTATATATTTATTTACTGCTTTCAGTCTTTACATTTGAAAAATTCAAAAATACCAAAAAGATTTTAGGTGTGTTTTAATATAAACTTTATAAAAGCCAAAAAGATTTTATTTCTATTTTATTTTCGATCGTACGATGTTGGAACTCGAGTCTTCGTTGCCTGAAACCTGAACGAAAACCGAATTGACTAAATCTTCATAAATGGTCGAAATTTGCAAGTTTTGAAAGTTAGAAACTAAAGCTGACAAATTTACTAAACTTTCAAACTGTCGGACGGTGTTTGATTGTGACATGGTCATTCGTGTGTCATTTGTTTATATAAACTATATTCCAAGCAGTTGTTCTCATTACGCGTTTAGATTTCTTGCATGTGCAGATTCTAAAGGCAAGGAGAACATGGTCGATGACAAGCTTCGGAATGAAGACGCGACGTGAAGGCCCTCAAAAGATGAAAATGATCGAGTTGCCGCTGACCATCATCAACACCACAAGGATCTCAAGCTATAAGGATCAAGTCTTTCACGAGCATAACTCAAGGGGGAACTTATGTTAAGGGGGAGTTTGTCAACACACTTCCTACATGAAACGGGGAGTTTGTTGATACACTTTCTGCTTTCAAGACGTGAACTTTGAAGATCCTCCGACATTGAAGACTTGAAAGGACGTCAGAGACTTGAAGACACGAAGATCGAGACAAAGCTACAGCCAAGGGGGAGTTTGTTGGTGCACTTGTGTCTGTACTTTGTCTGTATTTTGTCATGATACAAAACGATGTCTTTTGTTAGTCTGGGTTACGTCTTAGGTTTGTTAATATGTGTGTTTGATGTAAGTTTGACCAAGTCAACCATCCTTCTGGTTTGACTTGGCCAAACAGTTAGAACATGGTTGTAACATGTTTGTGTCGAAGGATGAGTCATCGAAGGATTGTTTAGATCCTTCGATGAGCTCGAAAGATAAACCTTCGATGGATGTTGATGGACTTCGAAGGATATCATCCTTCGAGGTATATGTGGATCCTTCGATAGGTTTCAGATCGATAGATAATCTTTCGATCAGTCTATCTAATCCTTCGACCAGACGAGCTGTGATGGGTATATATACTCATGTAATGTGTTCACTTTAGACAGTGAGAGAGAGTGTGAGTGAACTTAGTCTTGTAGAGAGCGTATTTTCAGTTTGGTCAAGGGCTGTAACCGTGTCCACTGAAATACAAGAGAAAACTTTGATATCTCGTGTGTCTACCTTTCTCTTTGTAGCTTGTGTTCTCATATAAACTACCGGTTTGCATTCTAGCTTGGATTCCGCACTTGCTAGTGTGTTAAACATAACAAGGATAAGGTTTAACCTCAACCTCCGGGGGACCTACACTAACTCATACCCCCCACCCACACACCCTTTGGCCTTACTTAATACTTTAGAAATAAGGATGGTTCCAAGGAGGAGGGTCAGCACACTTTTTTCTTTAAGTCAGGGGGAAATCCAAGCGTCGCAGGTTTAAAGGGTGTAGGACCCACATGTGTAAAGAGGGTTTTTCTAAAGTTTTTAATTATGGATCTAGTGGATCTCAGCGGCCCATTAAAAAACCTAGGGCCTAGGAAGATTTCAGTGACCGTTTTTCCCTTAATAAGTTCTTGGGCTCCAATAGGCCTTTGGCCCAAGAGTCGTCTTCTGTTAAGGGGAGCCCACAGGGTGATAAGTCTTTCAGTGGATCCCCTTTTATTTCAGGTGGGGTTTCTTTTGACCTCAATTCTAAAGCCCCAAGTGAGAACGGAGCTAGCTGTCATGTACAGGGTCAGGAGGAGGTCTTTACCGAAGTTTCGGAGGAAGGTGAGAAGGGAATTGGTGTTAACAAGGAGGTGGAAGAGACGGTCGGAGTGGGTATTAGGTTGGGAATGGATTTGCAAAATTGTGTGGATTTGGTGAAGGAGACAATTCTAGGAAAATGTATTAATGAGGTTAATTTATGAATTTTCTATCCCTGAATGTGCGTGGTATAGGTGGGGCTGAGAAGGCAAGGTGGATTAGGGGTTTGAGGTTGAAGTTTGTGATTTCGTTTGTTGGCTTTCAAGAATCAAAGCTTAGTTCACTGGAAGGTTTTGATTTGTCTGGATTATGGGGAGGAAAAGGGGTTGGAGTGGAGTGGGTTGGGTCGACGGGTCTTTCAGGAGGGTTGATCTGCATGTGGGATCTTTCGATGTTCGTGTGTGACGGAGCGACTAAGGATAGGAATTTTCTGATCGTTAAAGGAAAAATTAAAGGCAGTGGAGTAAGGACGAACATCATCAATGTCTACGCCCCTCGGGATGTGTCGGCTAAGAAACTGCTGTGGGACCGGTTGAAACAGGAGATGGATGGGCAGCAAGGTTTCTGGGTCTTACTCGGGGATTTTAATGCGGTCCGTTCCCCGGATGAGCGGCTGAACACGATGTTCAAACCTTCTTGTGCAGGTAATTTTAACTCTTTTATTTATGATTCAGATCTTTTGGAATATGAAATTAAAGACAGGAAGTTTACGAGGTGGGATGGTTTGGGCAGAAAGTTAAGCAAGATCGACAGATTTCTTGTGTGCTCTGGTTTTTTTTGGGATGTGGCCGGAGGCTTGTCTCCGGGCACTTCCTAGGCATCTGTCGGATCGTTGTCCGCTGGTTTTGGTTACTAAGGACTCTACTTTCGGGCCAAAGCCGTTCAGAGTCTTTAACTCTTGGATTGGTAGGCCTGGCTACGAGGAGGCGGTTCGTTCCGCGGTTTTATCGTTCGCCTAGGAAGGTCCCGCGGATCTGAAGCTGCTAAAAAAATTTGAACATATTAGGAATCGATTGAGAAAGTGGCGTGAGGACATGGTTAAGATAGAAGGAAACGAGGAAGCCCGTGCCACAAAGGAATTGGAAGACTTGGAGGAGACCTTGGAAGATAGAACTCTTGAGGAGGATGAAGAATGGATATTTGCAGAAAATAAAAAGTTACTGAATGAGCTCGAAGAGAATAAAATAAAAGATCTAAGACAAAAGTCCCGGGTTAGATGGGCTAAAGACGGCGATGAGAATTCTAAATATTTCCACGCCATGATTAATTGTAGAAAGGCGTCCAATAGGATCCATGGCCTTCATGTGAACGGGTCGTGGGTTTCGAAACCGTCCCTCATTAAGAAACAGGTGTTCAATTTTTTCAGGCACAGATTCAAGGAACAAGTGGGCTGCCGGCCGAAAATCAGTTGTGATAACATCAAGACTTTGGGTATAGGGGATGCTGATAGATTGATCAGGCCTTTCTCGGTGGGAGAATTGAAACAAGCTGTGTCCGATTGTGGTGATGATCGAGCACCCGGCCCGGACGGGTTAAATTTCAAATTTATCAAGCATTTTTGGGAACTCTTCGAGAATGATTTTTTTTGTATGCTCAGTGAATTTCATAAGAGCGGCTTAATTAATAGGGGATGTGCGTCTTCTTTTATCGCGTTGATTCCGAAAAATAAAGATCCTCTTAGTCAAAACGAGTATCGGCCGATTAGTTTAGTAGGGGCTATTAATAAAGTGATCTCCAAAGTGTTGGCGAATCGGGTAAAGACGGTCCTTGGCACTGTTATCTCGGATACCCAATCTGCATTTTTGAAAGGTAAATATATACTGGATGGTCCGCTGGTATTAGATGAGATTACCAATTGGATCAAAAAAGCAAGAAGAGGGCGTTTTTGTTAAAGTTAGACTTCGAGAAGGCCTGTGATAACGTAAACTGGGGCTTTTTAGATATGGCAATGCGGCAAATGGGCTTCCCTGAGCTTTGGTGTAAATGGGTTTTTTGGGTTCTTTCGTCGGCTCGGGCTGCGGTGTTGGTTAATGGTGCTCCCACGTTCGACTTTCCCTGTCAAAAAGGAATGAGGCAGGGAGACCCTTTATCCCCGTTCTTGTTTTTTATAGTTATGGATATCCTTTCGTGTTGTTTCAGGAAAGCGGTTAGAGAGGGGGTTTTTACTGGGGTTCAACTTCCTAATAGCGGACCGGTGGTATCGCATCTGTTTTATGCAGATGATGCGATTATTGGAGGAGAGTGGTCCGAGGAAAGCATTTTAAATGTTATCAGAATTTTGAGAGGCTTCCACGTTTGTTCCGGATTGAAGATTAATCTTGATAAATCTTCATTAGTGGGCATAGGAGTGGACGATTCGGGGGTGGCTTCGGTTGCGGATGGAGTTGGATGTAATGTGAGTCGTTTCCCGTTTATTTATCTCGGTATCACAGTGAGGGCGAAGATGAATCGTATTGTTAACTGGAGACCGGTGATTGAGGTGTTCAAAGCTAGGCTATCAATGTGGAAGGCGGCGACTTTATCTTTAGGGGGGAGAGTCACTCTTATTAGGTCTGTTCTCGAGAGCCTTCCGAGTTACTATTTTGCCCTATACAAGGCTCCTGTGGGTGTCCTTAATAAGCTTGAGTCTCTGATTCGTAAGTTCCTTTGGGGAGGTAGCGGGAGCGGGAATAAGATGCATTGGGTTGGTTGGGATCGGGTGGCCTCCCCGGTTAGTGCTGGTGGTCTCGGTTTGAGAAAATTAAGCTCCATTAACACGGCTCTGTTGCTTAAATGGGTGTGGAGGTTCAAGGTGGAAAAGGATAGTCTCTTGGTCAAAGTGATCACTGTGATTCATAGTCACAAGTTCTCTCATGATTTCCTTCCTTTAAAAGCATCCTTGGGTGGAGTATGGGGTACTATTGTCAAGATAGCGGCTGTGCCTCTTGTTGGGTCCGATCGGATCTCAAAATTCATCAAAGGAGAAGTGGGGGACGGATCTGATATAAGGTTCTGACTCGATCCATGGCTTCAGTCCGAACCGCTAAAATGTTGCTTCCCGAACCTCTTCCGGCTGGAGATGGATAAGAGTTTCCAGGTCATGGATCGTATTGTTAGACCGGTGACTAATCCGAGGGCAGAGTGGAAGTAGAGATCGGTCCCTAACAGTGATGTTGAATTAGCAGAGTGGGCTAGGCTGTGTGGTTTGTTGGCTGATGTTTCTTTATCGGACAATATGGACAGGTGGGTATGGTTGGGAGAGTCTGACGGTGAGTTTAGCGTCGGGTCTATCAAACGTTTACTAGATAGCAATGCAGATTTTAGATCTAGATTTGTGTGGGATTGGTGCAGCTAGATCCCTCTTAAGTGTAATCTCTTCGCTTGGCGCGCAGAGTTGAACAGGCTTTCGACGAGGATCGAGCTCAGTAAAATGAATATCAACATTCAAGACACTTCGTGCCTGCTGTGTTCTTCGGCTGACGAGACTGCCGACCATTTATTTTCGGCGTGCAGTTTTGTGACGTCGATTTGGTCGAGATTCAGCAGTTGGAGTAGGACTCCTTTCGTGGTCGCTTTCTCGTTTCGTGATATTGTGGAAGCCCACTCGGGCTGTGGGCTTTCGGGGAAAATGAAGGAAGTCTTCAAAGGCATGGTGCTTATTCTGTGCTGGCGGGTTTGGAAAGCCAGGAATGAGGCTGTGTTCACGGGTAAGGTGCCGAAGGTTGAGGATGTTTTTAGCGACATTAGATCCCTCGGGTACCTTTGGTATAGAAATAGATCTAAGAATAGTGATTGTTCCTGGTTAGATTGGGGTAACTTTGTAATTATGTAGTTGGTTTGTGTTTCGTTCGCCCGGTCTTCGGGCATTCGTGCGTTTTTAATGAAGTTTTCCTTTCAAAAAAAAAAACTTTAGAAATAAATTATTTTGGTTAAAATGTTAAAAACCCTTGAACTATTTTAAACTAAATTCTTTGGAAATAAATGATTTGATTAAAATGTAAAACCCTTAAACTGTCTTATATCTAATACTTGCTTTATATAGCGAAGCAAATTAATTTCTCACTAAATATGATTAATTTAAAAAGTTATCGAATATTTTGGTTTCTATTTAGCAAGTAAAATTATAATTAAAAAGTTTGATAATATTATGGTTTCTATTTAGTAATTTAACTTATAATGGCCATATTAGGTCAGGTGGGGTGGTCCGTGATGGCCACCCCATCACGCGTTATACCACCACGAACACCGCCGCCCCTATATGTATACGCGTTAATTTTACAACTCGTTGAATTGTTAACGCGTTGAAAAAGGAATCTTTTGCAGAGATGTTTTGTCCTTTATGTAATTTATGTAATTGAATTAATAGAGGTTTAATGAAAAGTGCAAATTAGCCCCTCAACTTTTGTTAGCTATTTTTAAATAGCTATTTTCTATCACTAGTGACCACCCCCACTACATTTGTATCACTAGTGATAGAATAGTGGGTGATGACATGACATGAGTTGATTAGATATTAGGAGTGATAGAATTCTATCACTAGTGACCACCCCTCCTCCCCTTATAAGTTTTACAAAATTGTATAGCATAGGGTTCATAAATGATACTTCAGGTATTGATGTTGTACAATGAGTTCGAATTTTTTTTATTAAATCCCACTTTGGAAGCCACATTCTTACTGATGCACAAATATATTAAAAAGTTAGTTTTTAATGCATATTGCTTTTATGGTTAACTATTCTTATATGGCTGGTAACCTCGGTTTCTAAGTTGTGTCAACATGTAATCAAATCAGGTCTCTTACCCGGCGATGCAGGTGGCGGTGAAAGAAGTTCAAGGTGAGGGAAAAGAGACCGTCGAAAAGGGTTGCGAGAGAAATAAAGAGTTACCCTACACTTAAAACCAGGGGCAAAATCATATTTGTTTCTTAAGTAGCTCAGTTTGAATCGTTCATTCAGTTTCTAATGGTTTTTGAAGATCCCTACTTTTCACCTACTTTGTAAAAGAAATGTGTTAGATGGGTCAAATCATTTGAAAGTCACCCAAGACATAATTTATACGATTACAACTTATTTTTAAAAAAAGGGAAAATATGTAAAATTCAAATCTAACATAAGTGGACAAAGGGAAAAACTATAGGGTTTAAATTTGAAGGTAAGAGACACCTACTGTAAAATTGTTCAAAAAAAGTTGAACCAATGAAAATAAAAGCATGCAAGTCATCCTCTTATCATCTTCACAAGAAACTATGAACTAATTACGAAAAAAAACCGAAAGCTGGTTTTTAAAATCAAATTGGATGAAATGAAAACTTAACGCTATCGAGTAAGAAGACGGTATGAAGGTAAATCCTCAAGCCGAGTTACATCATCTTGTAAAAGCTCTCTTTCCAGCTGGCGGCGTGTTGATTTCATCACAGCCTGTATCATGGAATGATAGTTATGATTACAGAAGCAATACAATTACAATAATAATTAAAAAAAATATTGAATAAACTGGTTTAGGAGACTATATGCGTTAAAAGTAGACTTTGGATGGCTTTCCACCCGTTTAACATATTCTAGTTTTGCACATACATTGAAATCCATATAAGAAGCGTGCATGGCAAGCCATTTATGATCCATTAGCTTGAATGTGATGCAATACAGAAGGTCAAACGCTGATTCATTTTCTGTAGGGAAATAAAATTATATAAAAAAATCTGTAAAATTGCTGATTCCTTAATTTATAAAAAACATAAATAAATAAAGCAAATACATTTAAAAATGGGTGGATGTATATACCTGAAAGAAATTTCAGGAAGGTTGCTCCGATAAAAGTTCGTGGTTTTACTGCATGGTTGAAACACTGTTAAAAGCTTTGCCGGAATCGAAACTAAAATATGTTAAACGCAACTTACTCAAAGAACGATGGAATAATAATCTAAAGTTATTGTACCTGCTTCAAGATCAAGCATCTGAATAAGCATGAATGTGATGTTGACACCTGCTACAGCAAAAGGATATTCCCACATTGCCCTCTCACCTTCCTGCTTCTTAAGAAGATCTTGAAATGATTTCTGCATAACATCAGTGTCCAACATGTAACAAATAAGCAAAACTAATCCTGGCAAAATTGTCGGGTCTGCTAACAGGTTCGGGTCAAGATAGATAAGAAGCATACCGGAAAATTTCTAGCTAAATACAGCAAGTTCTCCAGTGATATGAACCCGCCACCCCTGTCACAGAACATTAGGATTCATGAATAGGTAATATAATGCGGATTTCAAGGAAAATCAGGAAATTGTTTTACCTAAAATCTGTGGAAGGATCTTTCCCTTGCCAGCCCATTTCCTTCCACTGCTCAGAAATTAGATCACGAAGTTCCTCTTCAGGAAATGCAGCTTTCCACAATGCCCGTAATGCTTCCTACAACAACAATATAGGAAATAAGTAGAAAATTATTGCTTCCCTGTTTTAGACATAAAGATATATTTGTGCATACACATTAATTGTAAAAGAACCGAACCAGCATGAGCGGGGCTTGTTTAGGTACATTAATTGGATAAATGAACCAACATGAATGCTTAAACGAACGAATTTTGTTGTTTGTGTTCGTTCCTTCAGAAAGTGAACGTGTTTGTGTTTGTTTATGTCTGCTCATTAATATTTCAAACGAACATCATCATCATCATTATACTCGGTAAATCCCACCAATAGCAGAGCTAAGGTAGGGTCTGCGGAGGGTAGATGTAGACAGCATTACCTCTACCCCGTAGGGATAAAGAGGCTGCTTCCATTGAGACCCCCGGCTTGTAATATTTTAACGAGCATATTGAACATAAACGAACCTTCAGAACATTAACTGACACCGATTATACGTAAGCAACGATATCCAAATTAAAGTCTAATGAGTAAATGCCATTAGTCTTTAGATGATCCAGCAATATCCAACAATTATAAAGTAAATGTTATTGAATATAAACTAACGGACATAAACGAAGCTTAATGAAGGAACATAAACGGACATAAATGCATGAACATTCACAAACCTAAAAGTAATCAAACGAGACGTGTTTATGTTGGTTCGTTTCAATTAAATGAACAAAAATCTGTTCATGTTTGTTCGTTTATCAAATAAATAAACATAAACGAACTACCCGTCGAACGGTTCACTGAACGTTCGGTTCATTTACAAGCCTAAATGTACCTGATGTTCTGGAATTGAACTATCATAGGCTATGTCTAAACGGTTTTGCAGTCTTTGTAGGCAATCCTCCTGACAGCAACACAGAAAAAGAAAGCATGAGTCTACCACTTATGTGTTAAAGATACTAGTGCACATTATTGTTAAAAAGCGAAGTCGCTGAGATCACTATAGTAAATGCAAATGTTTACTGCATTACCAAGAACAAGCACAGCTGACAGAAAAAACACTACAAATCATATTAAGACCCAAACTCCCATGGCCGTAAGCCATAATCCATAATATAAAACAACTAAACAGTATGAATGTCCAAGGGCAACCTCTACACAGAAAAAAATATATAAAAATAAAACAAAAGAACTAGTTTAACTAATAATACCTGGGCTGGAGTCAAGTCAAATGAAGGACGAGACTCGCCTGCTTTTCTCTGGACGCAAACACATGAAAGGCTTCTGCCAAGCCATGCTGTTGAGCCGGCAACAACCTCATCTACAACAAAAGGATGATGATGACCAGAACAAGTAAGTTATAGTATACCCCAAAGTCATGTTTTTCAGCTATAGAAAACTTTCAAAACATGAATCATCAATCAATTAAACAGCAAACAGCCAAAAGAAATATTCAATAAGTATCAATATTCAATCATGGCTAAGTGAGAGAAATTACATATCAACGTAAAATTCCCCAAATATAACATACTATCAGAATATTAAATGTCAAGAAGCATAAATTACACAACCAAACCGTTTAAACGAGCAACATTAAATGCTGTCCACGGTAGACAAACAACGGGTATCATTACATTAGACTAGAAACTAACAAATATAGGAATACCTTATGATCAACATAAATACAAAGCAAATCATATTCATTCAAATAGTAAATAAATACTCAAAAAGTCAAAAAACTTTGTGCATAATTCCTGTTATAAAGGTGATTCAATTAGTCACTATAACATAATAACAATAATAATAATAATAATCACACACGCACATCTTCCGGCTCAACTAACTCAAGCTCAACCAAAACTACCTTATCAACCGTTTCATTTCACCTAAACGACGTCGTAACAGAACCTCCTAATCAATCAATGAATCCTACAAACACTCACACAAAACTCAAATTCAATCAATCAAACCTACACTCAACAAATCAACCAATACAGATCCAATCTTCAACTAAAACGAATGCAGTTAATCAAAATCACAACAGGAGGAGAAGATATTGAAGTATACCTGAAGTAGCGTGACAAGTATTGGTTCGATCGAGACCTTGAGGAATCCTGCGAACAGCGACGAAGGATCCGCCGTCATCCATTGGTGTAAAAACACACAGTAATACACGCACTAATGGAGGTTTTGTTGTTCGGGCATTAATAGTGGAATACCGGCGAAGCACATCGTGAATATTGGGAGTAAAATATGGAATCAGTGGTTAATAATGGTAAATGAATGATAGTGACGCTGTTTACGTTTGGATTGGAAGAAGATGGAGTTAATTTGAGATGAGATAGCGAGAGGGTCAACTAATTTTGACCTTTTAAGTGTCAATGCTTTGACTATTTATTGTGGTCTAACAATATTTCATTTGTTTTTTTATTTATTTATATAAAAAAATCAACTAAAACAAAATATTTTTCTAGAAATAATATATGCTCATTTTCTAGATGTTTATCGATGTGGGGCTCTCATATGTCGTTTAGAGAGGATGTTTGGAATAATTTAGAATTTATAGTGTAAAGTAGAAGGGTAATATAGGTCTTTCGAAAAAAATCATGTTTACATCGGTTTGATGGTTTAGCTAGATCGGTTATTATAACTTCAGAGCTACAAACAAACACACCTTTTAATATTCTGCGTAAACAAGACGAGTCACTCGAGAATGGCTGACTAAAAACTCAAATCGAGACGAGCTTAAACAAGTTAGAGCCTGAGTCAAACTTTATTGTCGCTCATTAGATAAACAAGCTTGAGCACAAGTTTCGCATATCAAGCTGGAGGCGTCTTGCGAGCCTAAAAGGGTTTTTATTTACTAACAAATATTATTATTATATATAAATAAATATATGTAGATAATTATATAAAAATGTAAATAAAATAATTTAATAGCTAATAAAGAATAAATGAGCAAGTCTGAGCCAAGCTAAAGCTTTAAAAATAGAGCTCTAAACGGAGGCTCAGCTCGTTTACACCCCTACCTCTAATCCTACTCATATTTCCACGTTATTGACTACCGAAGAACGAGAACTCTCAACCTCGTTGAGCCAAACACCACTTTAAACTAGTAGTTTACCCGTCCGCGGTCCGGGTATATATGATTAACACCATCCAAACGCACTGCATATTTTAATATCACAATGACTTCTTATCTAACTATTAAGAACATCAATAACCGTGTCTGTATTTTAGATAATGATGACTTTTTATTCGATTGCGATTAGTAACTACAATTGTTTTTGTATTCTCATACATCGAATTGTCATACGTACTAACTTAAAATCTTACATCAAATTCACACAATTTAAAATATTTAAGTAATTATTTGTAAATTGATTAACATAGCAATTGCTAACACCACTAAATGAAGGTAGATGAGATCTATCAAAGTTAGATGTTTATGGTATAAATAGTGTTTTTTTTCATGTTTGCAACTCTCTATTCAGGCACAATTTAACGTCAACATAAACTAAATCAAATTCAGACACAATTTAATGATGTGGTAAATATGGTCTTGTAAAAACTACTAACCTAATCTAGACACCCTAGTTTTAAATTTATAAACTAAGACTCTCTAAATGCTAGACCACTGACAGGCAAGTGTACCTATCGTACGTAGTACAGCCTAATGAAGTCCGAGTATCGAACCCACGAGACACTAGCGACGCTAAACTAGACTCTGACTCAACTAATACTTAACTGGTTTTAATTGTTTTGGATTTGAGGATTTTAATTAACTAATTCTACTAAAGCGAATAAACAAGAGAACAGAACAAGCAAGCAAGATTGGTGAAGTGACAGGAAGCAGACAATAATGAGAAAGAACTACCCGTTCTCCGTCAACTGTTCAGCCGTCCTCCTTTTAGGGTTTTCGAAATAAATAAAATAGGTCCCCTCCACTATATGATGTCAAGAATAATATGGAGCCCTCAATATAGTAACTTCCTTTTTTATGTCTATCGAAAATAATAAGGAATGATCTTTTGTCCCTGCTGCCGCCAATGTTGATTTTCGAGAATTATATATTAGATGCCCCAAAATATTAGATATCCTCTACGAAAAATTTCTTTTACCAATAGGGTTTTTTCAGCAAACTACAACCGCCAACCATATGTATTGTTTCTTTTTTTTTGTTGGTCTTGTAACCCTACTTTTAAAATTCACGTATGAATTCTCTAAACTATGATTCTTGGCACATTTTTTATCAAGATAGTGTTACGTCATCATACTTTAATAATTTAGAGATAGCGGGCTCGGCCCACTCATAGAAAATAGGCTGCATTTTTTATTCGGTCCCTGACGCCCTACTCTGCCCAACTGGCTGGTTATTTCAGTATTACTCGTTTTTGCTCCATTTGCATCAGAATCTGCCAAAACACAAAATATTATAATATCATACTAATAACTAAATAAAATAAATAAAAATTATACAAAAATTATATACTTTACACGGGACAAATATGTGTGTTTTAACCCACATCAAATATCCCCACACTTAACCTTTTGCTTGTCCCTAAGCAAAATCTTAAGCGACATGTCCAACTTAAACACTTAACAATAACGCAAGTCTCGAACAAATTATAACGCAAACTACGAATCATCAAACACAGCGGTTTCGCAAGACTTACAACGTTCAAAAGGTTGACGAATCATAATATTTAAATGAAAACGGGCCTACCTAATCAAGTTTTTCTTACCTTCAAGCAATCAATTATGCAATGTCAACACCCCTCACAATTTCACTCATCTCTCGGCTAATATATATGTAATTTCAAGTGAACTCTTAAAACCGAACTATGAAACATACTATCATAAGCTTGTACGTCAATCAGATCTCCACCTAATTGTTAAAACTCGATATGGATCAAGAGGGCTTTAATGGGTAGGTAAGGGCTAAAGGTAGGGTTTTTTTTTTTTTTTTTTTTTTTTTTTTTGGGAATAAGTGACTAAACACATAATCACACGATAAACCGGATAAACACGAAACAAATACTAACATATTGGTCATTTTGACCTACAACTTTATTCTATTTTTTTTTTCTTTTTCTTTTGCTTTTTTTTTCTCTTTCTTTCATATTTTCTTTTTCTTTCTCTTTTTTTTCATCATTTTTTTTTTCAAATATAATAATCACGTAACATGATCCGGCTATCACATCAACAATGGGTAACAAACGAATGGTTAGGCTCGAAGTGGTGTATCTAAGGGTAGTGGTGAAACGGGTCAAACACAAAGGCTACACAAATAAGGTAATCCTAATGCCTCTATCACATCCATGCCAAATCCTAACCGAAAGTCTCAAACTGAATCAAAACGCACAAGTTCTAAAGTAATGCAACAAAGTCGGTAAACACACATGAAACGAAAGTAGTGAACATATAAATATGAACATGTAAAGGCTCAAATCTCACTATCATGTGGTAAATAAGGGCTACCGATATCGACAATGCACAATCAATCAACTCTCCGGCTCCATCCACTATCCTAGGCATCCCAAAATCTTTTACTCCCAAAAACCGATTCAGTCAACCTACTATCCCGCAACTTAAAGAAACATGTGCTCTTCAACTCGTAAATTCGACAATTAAACCGTTTTTGACCGACGCTTTGAAAAGGTTCTTGTTTTCTACGCGCTAAAGACCGGGACTCACAAAACCAACTCTTTTTTTTTTCTATTTTTAAATTTTTTTTTCTTTTTTTCTTTTTTTTTTTGACTCAATTCTACCTAAAAAGACGTAGTCTCCCATGCCCACACTTAAAATTTACGTTGTCCCCAATGTAGAGTGAAAGACAACTAAAAATAAATAAGAAATAAAACCTAAAATAATATACAAAAGATAACGAATTGGAAAGGACTTAGCTGGTTAGGATAAAAATCAGTGCCAGCTGCGTGCGTCTTCAATCCGAACTCGTACACTGCTCGATCGTATAGCATTCCATTCGCGATCGACTTTGACTCTAACTAGTACACTTGGAAAATGCCTAATATCTGATAAGCAGCTCCAAAATCACCCGAATGGAGATTGAGTACGGGTGGTACATATCCAAACCTGCATTAACAAAAACAAGCAAAACCAAAGCAGTACCGACTCTAAAAAAAACGACTCAAAAATACTAAGTTAGACTCATGGTACAAAATAAATGACTAAATATACAAACTCTACAAACTACCGAAAATATACAAAATATATAAAATTAACAAACTCTACAAAACCTCCCCACACTTGAATTTAATCAGGAGGTTTCTCCTTTATCTGAACCCGGTCTAACCCATTTAATTCCATCCGGTCCTCATAAACATTAAAAATTCTTTTAGTGGAATAATAAAATATTTTAAAAAATCTTAACGTGTCAGACCACCGAAACTTAAATTTACCTGGTCCAAACCTGATACGATGCATGTAATGAGGAAGATGGTTGTCTTTGCACTTCAGTTTCTCCCTTTGCTTCTGTTTACACCATCTCTGAATCCTCGAACTATGTTGATCCAAGCATTTTTGTGCCTTCTCCCGTGTTCTTGTTGGTATGTATGGCAATCCAACATCTAGATTCTCCATGGGCCGGCTATCAAACTCCGCAGCCACTTTCTTTTCTACGTTTGGTGTATATTTGATCTCCATGGTCGGTTCCTTTTCAAGTAATGTCTCTAAATAGGCGATATCACCGACTGGGTCAAATTCTTCATCTTCAAGAATTGGCAAACCTACCAACCCATCACCAAACTCCTCCTCCCAAGATGGTACATGCTCACCTTTCTCATCCTCCATCTTGTCAAGTAGCTCCTTTACAACTTCTTCACTCTTGTCTACGGTGTAGTCAGGCACCTCCAACTCTGCCTCTTCTACTACCCCCTCATCATCATCACTCCAAAATCCATCATCAATATCCCATGGCGTGGGACACCAATAACTGGAATTAACGAACTGCTGAACCAGAAGTGGGACTTCAACGTCCATTATCGTCTCCGGTTCATGAGTGTGATCCTCATCTTCTTCATACAAGGGCTCAGAATGTGAAACCTGCACGACATCATCCTCACAAGACAAGGGTAAATCTGATTCATGAGAATTATAATAATTAAAAGTAGAATCGTAATATTTACCTGACTCTGAGATCCCAATGCACATTTCTCCCCCCGGATCTAAAATTGTATAATCCATCTCACCATCAGCCGTTTGATATCCTAGATAATTTCCATTTATATCATACGTGTAACGGCCTTGGCTCTTTAAGCTATGTGAATTTAAACTATCAAGTGCGGCTCGAATTCCCCTTTCTCTTTCTTCCTTAGCAGCCTTAACCCAGTCACGGAAGTCCTCTGGTGTTCGTTCAGGTTGCCCATTCCAAGACTGATATGACTGTGGCTGCATAAGAGGGTTAACATCGAAATCTATAGGACACCCCGAATCGTTTGGACAATATTTGGTGTAATGGGGTCCTCCACAGATAAAACACATGATCGAAAGAAAAAAAAAACTAACTAGAAAAAATTTGAACAAAAACGACTAGACACACTACTACTAGACACAAACCCTAAGACTCAAACTACAAATAAGACCAATTAAACAAATAAGATCAGTCAAAGCTAATAACGCAATCGCCTAAGTGTCCCCGGCAACGGCGCCAAAAACTTGATGTGGTAAATATGGTCTTGTAAAAACTACTAACCTAATCTAGACACCCTAGTTTTAAATTTATAAACTAAGACTCTCTAAATGCTAGACCACTGACAGGCAAGTGTACCTATCGTACGTAGTACAGCCTAATGAAGTCCGAGTATCGAACCCACGAGACACTAGCGACGCTAAACTAGACTCTGACTCAACTAATACTTAACTGGTTTTAATTGTTTTGGATTTGAGGATTTTAATTAACTAATTCTACTAAAGCGAATAAACAAGAGAACAGAACAAGCAAGCAAGATTGGTAAAGTGACAGGAAGCAGACAATAATGAGAAAGAACTACCCGTTCTCCGTCAACTGTTCAGCCGTCCTCCTTTTAGGGTTTTCGAAATAAATAAAATAGGTCCCCTCCACTATATGATGTCAAGAATAATATGGAGCCCTCAATATAGTAACTTCCTTTTTTATGTCTATCGAAAATAATAAGGAATGATCTTCTGTCCCTGCTGCCGCCAATGTTGATTTTCGAGAATTATATATTAGATGCCCCAAAATATTAGATATCCTCTACGAAAAATTTCTTTTACCAATAGGGTTTTTTCAGCAAACTACAACCGCCAACCATATGTATTGTTTCTTTTTTTTTTGTTGGTCTTGTAACCCTACTTTTAAAATTCACGTATGAATTCTCTAAACTATGATTCTTGGCACATTTTTTATCAAGATAGTGTTACGTCATCATACTTTAATAATTTAGAGATAGCGGGCTCGGCCCACTCATAGAAAATAGGCTGCATTTTTTATTCGGTCCCTGACGCCCTACTCTGCCCAACTGGCTGGTTATTTCAGTATTACTCGTTTTTGCTCCATTTGCATCAGAATCTGCCAAAACACAAAATATTATAATATCATACTAATAACTAAATAAAATAAATAAAAATTATACAAAAATTATATACTTTACACGGGACAAATATGTGTGTTTTAACCCATATCATTTAACATCAATATCGATCTGCAATCCTCAGGTTCTATATCTATACTATATAATAATACTTATGCTTGCTTAAATAAGTAAAAGTAAAATGCGACAAGAAAAATTAATACGATTAAAGTTTATGACATTAAAAGAGTAACAACTACATCGAGTACTGAACTAAGAAACTTTCAAATCTAACAATAACAGTCGGAAATTTAAAAATCCAACAGCAAGAATTAAGAAATTTTAACTTCAACTCCATCGAGTGTTGAACCTCTCGATGTATATCCTTGAGCATCGCCAGAACTCCACATCTCTATCACCGCACTCTATATTACTGACAACACAAAGGTCACGAACAGAAGTCGAAGGCATTGCCATCAGGTTCTGGAAACCTTGTCTCTCGTGAACAGACCAAGGTGCAGTCCATCAAAACACCTCTTCAGCTCTTGAAGAGTAGCCCTATCCGCATATACTTGCTCTTCAACTTGCTTGATAAACCGCTGCTTTAAATCATCAGACTCTGCAAAAGTTTATGGCGCCATTTTATGTTATCTATTACTCAACTGCTGTGAAAGAAAAGTATCTTGCTAGTAAAACGTGATGAAAAACAAGTGAATTGGCAATAATATTATATAATGAAATATCTAACAGCCCAAAAGTCAGATTTAAATTCCCTGTACATTTAATAATCTAGGAGGTAAAAACGTTTACAATTAATATAAACATGTAAATTTATGTTTAAAAACAACGGGCTTTTAATGCAAAACCTTTCAAATATAAGTTTTCATGGCAAAGCTAATAAATTAAATATCAAGAAACCCAAAGGACAAAATTTAAACCTTCAAAAAAAAAAGGTTATCATAATCAGATATATGAGGATTATTGATAGAAAACACCTTGATCCAGGCTTCATCTTCAACTTTGTGCAAATCAGCAGTTAACTCGGGAGACATTCCAACGACAATAAAATGGAGCTTCTTTGCAATGCTCAGAAAATGTCCTTGCCAAGTATTAACTTCCATACTTTCGGGAAAACGAAAGATGATAAAAGTTTCGGAAATAACATCGAAAGCAACTATATAACTCTCCGAAGGTGGAAACCACTTTTTTGAACACAAGAAATATATGGTTTTGCTAGAATAAATTTCGGGAGACCATGAATAAAGCTGATTACCGAAATTAGCTCCCCTCAAGAAATCTATTTTCTCCACGTCTCACGACGTCGCGAATAAACACGAGCAGTAACAATATCCAAGAAATATTTGATGTGAAGCACTTCAAGATCATTGGTTTCATCAAAATACATTCCACCTGTATCACAGTTTCGACCGTACCAATGACAAAAGTAGTCGTCGGACAATAACTTATGGCGCCTGGTTGTTGGATTCCAAAGGATCAGCTCACAGCAAGTCTGTTCATTGCACACTAACAACAGCCCATTAAACAACACTAGAATACGTAAGAAGGTAGGGTGAACATTGTCAGGAAAAGTGATGGTTTTGCTTGCAACGACATCCAAATTCCCACCTATTACGTCGTCAACGACACTTGACATATCTTGCAAGGAGAGAAATTTCTTATGTAGTGAAATTTTCAATTCGGCAAGAATGCATCATCTCAAACAAATGAGTTGACAGTTCGTTACGAAAATCTTTGCAAACACATTTCAAACGACCAATAGCTTTGGCAGGGAGCCTTGTGAAAATTTCATCGACGATCATTGCAAACCCAAGCTTTTCCATTTTATGATCTATGGTGCTACAATATAAAATATAACAAATGAAATACAATTGAGACAATTTGATATGTAAATGTTTATAAATAAACACAATGTATACAACTGCTTTTCAAACACGACCATGTGATAAAATAAAACTAAACATCCACGTTACTTATATATAAAACAACTGTTGATGATAGCAGTTTAACATTGTATTAACACAATCTTAAACAACTGCTGATGTTAGCAAGTATTGACCTTTCTACAAACATTTTGTAACACAATAACTACTAAACAAAGTAACCTAAATGTTAAATCACTATTCAATGTTTAAATAAAGGGAAAATATACGTATAAAAAATCTCCTACTAACATTAATAGCATTACCACAATGTAATGTATTCATAATTCTACACAAAAAAACTATTTGAAATTCAATATCATACCAGACTAACTTTTGAGAAACAAAACATAAGATTCCATTAGAATAAGAAAACAACTGTTGATGTTAGCAGTTTTCACTTTTCTACAACTGCTTTTTAACACACATCCATGAGTTGTAATAAATGATAAACATGCAGGATACATATACAAAAAAAAAAAACAATTGATGTTATTAGGATCTCCCGAGGATGTTACACAAAAGCCAAAAAAAAACACAATGTATACTATAAAATAAAATTTCGTTGGTAAAACACAAACCATTGTAAAAAACACAATTCATGTTATCATCTTTGTAGGACAACTTCACCTACATCTATAGTAAAACAAACTAGACTGAAGATATTAAATGTATGAAATAATATATGATTAAATAACACCAATCGGAATTAAATATCAATGCAGACAATTGCTATACACTTATACATATGGAAATACTTGAAACAAAAAAGAAAGTTCGAAAAAACAACCACCATTCCCTATAATATAGCATAATAATTTCTAATCGATCGGCGAAACAGTGGTCTCAATAAATAATGCTCCTTTCGAACCGTTGTAGGAATCAACATGTTGGAGGTATTTAAAAACTTCATTGCTCAGGTCAACTTCAAAAACACCACCCTGTCACACCCCGAATTTCCACGTGTCACCAGTGGGCCCGGTCGGGGATTATCGTGACGTAGTTGATATCATCATAGTCAAACAACACAAATTATAATGCACAGCGGAAGCAAAGATAGATTCATTTCAACTTAATTTATTGTAATATTCAAGTATCACAAAATGTCGAAATAGAATCCACAGGCAGAATCAAACAAAAAGGAAACTTCATTTCAGTAGACTTCATGCATCCTAAGCTTGCGAGACTTCTATGGATGCTTAAGGAGTGACCAGCCTATTACGCGTAGTACCTGCACTTAGTCTTTTTGGAAAATACGTCAGTTTACATTGGTAAATACAATTTAACTGACTCATTTTGAAAATGTTTAAAATTGATTTAAATGCTCGTGGCATAAAACTTTTTATAACTTGGGATAATTATTTGCTTAATAATCTTGTAAAAGAATTACATGTTCGTTCTGCGTTCAGTAGCCCGGGTCATGCCGGGTTAAAGATTAATAGACACACCACTTAATATAATTCCGCCGCGAGACTTCTCTCGTACCGACGATTATACATGTTGTACAACACTACGGGTGTACGCCTACACCCGAGTGCTAAGGTCGTGGCCATTCTTTGAATGATGCCAAGGATATCCGGGACATGGTCATTAAGTCCCCCAAAGGCGTTAAACAAACAAAACATCATTTTCAAACGGGTTAATTTGACTGCACATAACCAAGACCGGTTAAGGTCAATTCCCCGACCAAGCGGTATTTTATATACCGTACCCCAAGCTCGTATAGGGAAAATAAGTTAAACGTATTTACCTGAGCAAAGTATAAACCAAATATAACGAGTGCACGTAGCTTATACTGGGCTCCTAGATCTGGAAATTAAGGTTTTAATAACCTATTAGAATCCTAACGGGTCTTAAGCTTAGACCGGTTAGTTTTATAAGAAGATTACGGTTTTAAACGCACAATAAGGCGAAGACCGTTTTAGAATGTGGTTTTGTCCCAACAAGCTTACACACTTGTTTTATACGGGTAACATAATCACATTCTGGATTTTGAGATTTTTAATATTCCAGAAGGCTCAAAATAATTTATTTATCATAACAAATCAGTAGAAATTGGTTTGAGGACAAAAGGTTTTGTAAAACTCATTTTATGGCTAAAAAGGGTAAAACCGGCATAAACCGAATTAATCTTAGAACACTAAGTTATGCTCAGCCTAAAAATAAATAAAAATCTCCAAAAATCCCAAAATATTATTTTATAACAGTGGGTAAAAAGTTTGGTATAAAAATTCGGGTTTTGATAGGCTATACATAATTTACGCCATTTAATTAGTAAGGAAGCTCTTAATTACGCTATTGAGCATAACTCTTAATCTAGACCTCAAACTGACTTCAAATTTTGGGTGCAAGTTTATAAATCAGTAGCTAAAGTGCCTACCCTTTTACATTTTCAAAAATCACGTTTTAAGGTCAAATGGGCATAATGGTCAACATATAAGCGATTAACGGAAACATGCATGTGAATAGGATATCTAATGAACCAAGTTGTATAATCTCAGAGAGTTATACTAACATGTAAATAGGTTCAAAAGAAGCTCTAAGGCAATCCTAATCTTGGCTTAAACGGGTCAGAACTTAAAGTCAAAGCAGAAGTCAAACTTTGCGACTTTCGGTTCCAAACCGAGCCTAAACTGAAAATTGTCGAGTTGAACCTATTGGAACATGTTCTTACATTAATTACCAAGTTATTTTAATGATTAAACAGGTTGCATGCATCCTACATTGCTAATTATGTATTAATTCACAAATAACCTTTCTGTTGACTTTTTATAACAAGCTTTGACTCGACAATTAGCATAGTTAGAGTGGGAATCTGAAAATACCCTTTTAAGGGTTTGTTACCCACATAATTACCTACTTAAAGGTACTTTTAATTCGTGATTTGACAGAGCACATTTTAATTAATCACGAGGTCAAACCTTAATTACGACGGTTTGACTTTTAGCTAATTAACTAAGCTTAAACGAATTAGGAAGGGTTAAGGACACTTACAATAGTCCTAATTGAGATTAGAGAGCCTAAGGATGAGTGCTTGCTGACCAGAGAGCTCCAGAGAGTATACTTGTGAACTTTGCAAATGAATGCCCAAATGTTCACAACATTCATCTCCTTATATAGCATTCTTGATCTCATAAGATGATGCCACAAGAGCCTATGCATGCTCCCTCATCATCACAACTGTCCCTAATGCATGAAAACCCATTTGTTCAGCCCCTGGTATCAGTTTACAGGCCACAAAGTCGGTTAACAGGTCTGACTGGCAGCTGCCAAATGTTTTCTGTCGCTGGCACCCTGACGCGGCCCGCGTGAGGGTATAGGGGATTCTAATGCGGGCCGCATGGACCGGCAAAACCTGCCAAACAAGTTTCATCTTTTGCACTTTTGGTCCCTGGTCCTTTGAAACGTGGTTTTAAGCTTGGTTTTTGCATTTTTGACCTCTTAACCTTATTTTTAAGGGCCTTGGGACTTTAACTAACTTGGTTAAGTCCTTGACCAACCTTGTAACCACTCATAAGGCCATAGAATTCAATGTTGACGCTTTTAACCCCTCAAATACGAATTTGATCATAACTTTCTCATATGATAACGAAACTTTATGAAATTTTAACCACATATTCTAGTGAGTATATTTTATCGTTACAAAGCTTCGGGTCTGCCAAAAGGTCACTCAGAGGTATACTTTGCACATGTTGACACTTTTAGCCCCTGCAGTTTGTAATTCCTCACTTTCCTTTATGTTTCGCTTCGTATGATCCATGATTTATTCGTTGGAAGGTATAACCATTATGTAGTGCTATTTTAGAATATATTTATCCATTGTTGACACTTTGGACCCTTATATTCACATAGTTTCCCCGTTTGTCAACTTTAGTCCCTCCAAAGTATTCTTTCTCACGTTCAGAGCTTATGACACGTGTTTATACTTTATTGGACACAAATTTTCAAGGTGTTACACACCCCAAACGTTTCTTATCAACCACTTGTTGTTTTGAAATATATTGGTCCATTCGCGTCTTTCTTCATAATCAGATATATGAGGATTACTGATAGAAAACACCTAGGCTTCATCTTCAACTTTGTGCAAATCAGCAGTTAACTCGGGAGACATTCTAAAGAAAATAAAATGGAGCTTCTTTGCAATGCTCAGAAAATGTCCTTGTCAAGGATTAACTTCCATACTTACGGGAAAACGAAGGATTCTAAAAGTTTCGAAAATAACATCGAAAGCAGCTATATAACTCTCCAAAGGTGGAAACCACTTTTTTTTAACACACGAAATATATGGTTTTGCCAGAATAAATTCCGGGAGACCATGAATAAAGCTGATTACCAAAATTAGCTCCCCTCAAGAAATCTATTTTCCTCCACGTCTCACGACGTCGTGAATAAACACGAACAGTAACGACATCCAAGAAATATTTGATGTGAAGCACTTTAAGATCATTGGTTTCATCAAAATGCATTCCACATGTATCACAGTTTCGACCGTACCAATGACAAAAGTAGTCGTCGGACAACAACTTATGGAGCCTGGTTGTTGGATTCCAAAGGATCAGCTCACAACAAGTCTGTTCATTGCACACTAACAACAACCCATTAAACGACGCTAGAATACGTAAGAAGGTAGGGTGAACATTGTCAGGAAAAGTGATGGTTTTGCTTGTAACGACATCCAAATTCCCACCTATTACGTCGTCAACGACACTTGACATATCTTGCAAGGAGAGAAATCTCTTATGTAGTGAAATTTTCAATTCGGCAAGAATGCATCATCTCAAACAAATGAGTTGACAGTTCGTTACGAAAATCTTTGCAAACACACGACCAATAACTTTGGCAGGGAGCCTTGTGAAATTTCATCGACGATCACTACAAACCCAAGCTTTTCCATTTTGTGATCTATGGTATTACAGTATAAAATATAACAAATGAAACACAATTGAGACAATTTAATATGTAAATGTTTATAAATAAACACAATGTATATAACTGCTTTTCAAACACGACCATGTGATAAAATAAAACTAACCATCCACGTTACTTATATATAAAACAACTGCTGATGACAGCAGTTTAACATTGTATTAACACAATCTTAAACAACTGCTGATGTTAGCAAGTATTGACCTTTCTACAAACATTTTGTAACACAATAACTACTAAGCAACGTAACCTAAATGTTAAACCACTATTCAATGTTTAAATAAAGGGAAAATATACGTATAAAAAATCTCCTACTAACATTAACAACATTACCACAATGTAATGTATTCAAAATTCTACACAAAAAACTATTTGAAATTCAATATCATACCAGACTAACTTTTGAGAAACAAAACATAAGATTTCATTAGAATAAAAATACGACCAATAAGTCTTAATTGATTACAAACCATTTCACTATAACAGAAACTACGACTAAACTTAACAAAACTACTTATATGAAAGTAAAAACCTACGCTTCAACTCCATTGAATCATTAACTTGTTTAAATAAATCTAACATTTGTGACATTAACTGCACATCCTTCGTACCATTCTCACTGTTATTCAAAAGTGCCAGGTCACGAACGGCAGTTGGAGGCAATAAACGCAAGGTCTCAGATGCAAGATCACGAGAGACAACTCCATTCTTCATAGCATCAAAGCATTTCCTTAGATCTCTAGCAATCACTATCTCAACTTCAAATTCTTCCATCACTGCTTTAAAAAAGAGTTCATTTAAATCCTCTCCTTGATTACATGATGATGCCATTAAAAAAGTTTACTTTTTAATTCGATATCTATAAAACTTAAATAACTTGAGATACATCATACATGAAATCTCTCTCTCTCTCTCTCTATATATATATATATATATATGGTAGGGTTCTAGAGTGAACACTAGGTTGAGAGTGAACTGTGTGAACTAATATGGGCCATTGGGTTACATCATCTAAAGATATTTAAACAATGGCAAGATTGTAATTATAATGTTGTAACCTCCCTTTAAATTAATTGACATAAGGGTATTTGCGTCTTTTGTAAATTGCATTTATTAAACAATATAATCAAAATCCCTAAAATCTCACTGGTTTCCGTATATACAAGATACACAGCTGTTAGTGTATACAAATATGTATAGTCTCGCTAGTATTAGTTTATTCAAGATATACAAATTTTAGTTTATACACATGTGTACAGTCTCGCTAACTATAAGTTTATACAAGATACACAACTGTTAGTTTATACACATGTGTACAGTCTCGCTAACTATCAGGTTATATAAGATACACAGCTGTTAGTTTATACACATGTGTACAGTCTTTTATACATCTGTTATTATATTCAAGAATGGTTACTTATGTGTATATTAAAAACATATAGTATATTATGCATGCGCACGAGTAGATTCATATAGAAACTATGAAATTAATGGAAATGAAACATATCACATGTATGCAAAAATAAATAACTTCATCACATATTCAAAAAAAGAGTTAATGCCCAAAAATAATTACAATTTCAATCTCAGAGAAAAATTTCAATATTTATTGAAAATTATAAAAAGTTAAAAACAATATATTATGATATATATATATATATATATTATATATATATATATAGTAGGGTTCGCACGGAAAGTGTGTTTTTCCTAGAAAGTCTAGGAAGCGATCTGGTCCATCCGATTGGTGTGTTTAAGGGTTGAGATTAAATCAATGGCAATCTTGTAATATTTGAGTTTAATTAATTGATTGTTTTAAATGAGTAGTGGCAATTTTGTCAATGGCCGTGTTTTAAATCAATTAGATAACCACCCAGTTCCTAAATTCAAGCGATTTTCCCTCTCTTTCTTTCCAAACCCATCTTGGAAACCCCAATCCTTACCAAAAATAACTACAATCCTGGAAGAAGATAACTTTAGAAACGATGGAGAGCACCGGATCAAATTAAAACACTTCTCCAATCTCCACCATCTCCGAGTTCATCATCACCATTCAAATATTGTTCTTATCATCTCCGTTTTCTTGACGATGTGTTTTAACAGCAAGCAAATTAATACAGTTGTGTTTTAGCAACAAGCAGATTCATACAGTTGTGGTTTAGCATCCAGATTCATACAGATGTGTTTTAACAGCAAACAGATTCATACAGTTGTGTTTTAGCATTCAGATTCATACAGCTGTGTTTTAACAGCAAACAGATTCATACAGCTGTGTTTTAATAGCAAGCAGATTCATACAGATGTGTTTTAACAGCAAGCAGATTCATACTATTGTGTTTTAGCATTCAGATTTGTTGGTGCACTGAATGTCTGTTGACTACGTTTGTATTGAGTCTTAGGTCTAGATAGGTTGTACGGTGTCGAAAAACAGGATTTGAGATATTAGATAGGTATTTCGCTCATATGTACATGGTTAGAGTAGGTTTCGCTCTTAGGTCATTAGGGGGTTTCGCTCATAGTTACCTGGTGATTTCGCTTATTCGATCACATGGGGTTTCGCTCATTAGTCAGTCATTGGAGCGAAATCAGGCTTACTATATAAACCTAGCATGTGATCTCATTTATAACCATTGGAGCGAAATCAGGTCATGCTATAGGTGTCGAAACTCTGTCAAAATCTACTCAGAAAGCATTAATAGAGAAGGAAATTGAAAGGAAAAGTTGTTGTTACTTTGTCTACACTGATTCCGCCTTTGTACACGAAGATGAACTGCCTTAACTGACTTTTTCGGGTCATAGAACGGTCCAACAAGTGGTATCATAGCTCAGGACGAGGAGTTCATACTACTACAGCTTGATTCTACCAAATTCTCTTACTTCTACTCATTTCTTCTCATACTTTTCTGATTTGAACTGGTTCCTACGGTTGAAATGACCTGAATTTCGAATATAATGTGCAAAACATAGAAATAACAAACCCTAGAAAGAATCAGGTTAAAATTCGGACTAAAAATGGTGAAAATTAGCTAAAAACCTAATTTCTCTTTTACGGACATCGAAGGATTTCGCTTGTAATTACTTGATTTCGCTTTTAAGGACTTAAACATCTGATTTCGCTCTTTGATAAATCCTAATTTCGCTCGTAGGGACATATTGCTGATTTCGCTTATCAGTCAAAAGCTGATTTCGCTCGAGTGTACATCTTGATTTCACTCATAGGTGATTTCGCTCGAAATCACTGTTTTTCAAAATTTCAAAAATTCTTCTAAGTGTTTGCTGATTTTTCAGGTACGTTAAAGATGGATGATATTTTCTTGAACCCGTTTAGCGACATGTACGCATTTGCTGGAAATTCGGGAGATGATACATCTACAAGCAACAACAATGAGAAACCGCCAAATGCCAAGAAGAAATTATCGGATGCTTTGGAGGTTGAAAGTGCTTTCGGAACTTACAACAAACCACCGAAGTTGATGGCTATCGAGGAGTATAGTCGGTGGGCAAAGAAATTCGAAGATTGGTTGATGGCTTTTGCGTTCCCTAGCTGGAAGAGTCTCAAAAATGGATACGATAATGGAGGCAAAGAGGGTGAAACTTTATCAACATCTGATGAGATAGAGTCGTTTGTTGCTGAGCAGAAATGTATTGCGATGCTGTTTCAATATGTTCGTGAAGATATAATCTCTCTGATCGAATACTCTAGTGCAAAAGATCTCTGGAAAAAGTTAGAAAAGAAATGTTTAGGAAGTACTGAAATCGTGAAAAACAAAAAGAAACTTCTTAGGAAAGAATTTGATTTGTTTGGGTGTTTAAAGAACGAATCAGTTTCAAAAATGACCGAGTGGTTTGGGCACCTGAAGCTGGAACTAGCTAGACATGGAATTATGTATCCTGAAGATGAGCTAGTAGACAAATTGTTCGATTCATTGCCAGACGAGATGGATTGGCAATATTATGCGATGATGCTGAAAATACTATCAAGGCGCCAGAAGAGTTGACTGTAGATTTGCTGATTGAAAAACTCGAGAGTCATGAGTTGGAATTGAAGAAGACACACAAAGTCAATCACTCATCGTACCAGCAGAACTTGGATTTGTATTATCCAAAGAGCATGATGCCAAAGAACAATTCTCCCAAAACTGCGTTTTCTACTGAGAATGTCTCCACACCGAACAAAGAAAGTCAAAGCAGTGGATATCACAGTGGTTATCACAGTGGGTCATCATCAAATTCAAGCCAGTCTGATGCAAAGAACTTGTTTCACTACAACATCGCTGTAGACATGAAGAATGCTCAGAATTTTAGCGAGGAGTTGGCTAAGCAGCAGATGGTTTTCCTAGCGTCAGTCTTAGAATCTTATGGAAGTCTTGTGGCTGGGAAGATTGGCAACACAAACCTAACAAAAGAGGACTATGATCAAATAGATCCTAAAGAAATGGAACTAATTGACATAAGGTGGTGCATGGCCAGTGCTGTTCGTCGAGCACAGCGTTTCATGGAAATAACCGGCAGGAAGTCAATTGGTGGACCATCTACCAAGTTGGGGTTTGACAAGTCCAAGGTGACATGCTTCAAGTGTAAGCAGAAAGGTCACTTCAAGCGTGAGTGCAGAAACGCGTATGCTGATGAGTCTGAAAACCCGTTCAGGGAAGATTACTACAAGAAGGCGATATATCATCAAAACAAATCGGAGCCGCCAAGAATGAAGCAGATTGAAGAGAACAAAGAGAAATCTAGAGCTCTTGCGGTGATTTATGATGATGAGGGTTATGACTGGAGTGAACTGCTACCGGAGGAAGATGCGGTTGGTTACGCATTCATGGCAAAGAATGAACTTGTTCCGTGGAAAGACAACAGAACTGAAGAACAGAAGTATAATTACAGAAGGTTGTTGGCCACAAACAGAATGATCAGAATATCTGGTATCTTTTCAGAAGCAAAGAGAGCAAATAGATGGGATCCAGACAGGGAGTGTTATCTTGATCCATATAGAAACATTGCTATTGATCACAACACTCTTGATTTAGAGGCCATAATCAAAGAGTTAAAAGATGATGATGATTACTGGCAGAATAAATGGTGAGGAACTGGAGAGACGAGAAAGAGAAGTCAAAGAAGGTTGATACTGGGATCATTGACACTACTCAGGAGTTGACTGCTGAAAATCTCGGAAAGATGGCTGACAAGGTGCTGGCAGCTAAGGCGATTGAGGTAGATTCTAAATCCGTCTCTGAGTCTAAAAGCCAGGTCAGTTCAAACAGGTCAACGACTTAATCAGGTAAGAAAGTTAATGGGGATGTCGATTGCAAAAATTGCATCAAAGAATGCAAATTTTGTAATACGATCACGTATCTCAACGGAAAGAAGGTTGAGGATCTGACAGCTAAGGTCAGAAGTGTTGAGAATCAAATTCTTGATCGTGACAAGATGGTTAAAGCTTCAACTGAACGGATAAAAGAATTAACTAACAAAATTGAAAATGATAAAACTGATCATGAGAGGATTAGACAAGAAAATGAAAAGTTAGTTCTTGAAAACCGTCAAATCACTGAAAAATTTCAGAAGCTTAAAAGCACAATGAAAGATAATGATGATCGAAGTGGTAAAACTTATAAAGAAAATGTTCAATTAAAAACTGTGCTTAGATTAAAAGAAGAATCAATCAACCAACAACTGGATGAAATCGCTAAACTGAAACTTAAAGTTCAAGAGGCTGAAATCGAAAACGAGCGAATCCAGTTGAAGCTTAACAGTTACAACTCCCCAAGCTTTGTTTTGCAACACATTGTTCCAAAACCCATCGGGAAAAACAAAGCAGGCGAAGATGTTTATTCTGATGGAACTGGGGTGGGTTTTCATAGAGTTCCACCACCAATTCCGGAAAATTATACGAAAAAGCAATCTGGGTTGGTTGAAATCGAGGAAGAGAATGAAGTTAAACTTCCGGAGAACATTGATGTTACTTTTTCTACATTATCTGATGATAGTGTTCAGACAGAGATTGTTAAGAGCATAGCTGAAAGTGTTTTGATGTCTGATTCAGCTGAAGATGATGGATGTTTCTTGGACAAATACATTCCGAAACAAAAGTCCAAAAACAACTTAAATGATGAATCTACTCTTGTCATGTACAAGATGTCGGGATCTGATAAGTTGTATTCGGATTCAGAGTTTCCAATTGAGAATGTGAATGTGAAAAAGTTAACAAATGTTTTCAAGTTGGTTGAAGTTGAGTTGTCAGAAGTGAACAGTCTGAGTCAAATAAAGAGACAAATGAATTTTGAAAAAGATAATCATACTACAAAAAACCTGCTGTTCCACCACGTTTTTATAATAACAAAAATCGAAACAATTGGTCGGGTGGTTATCAGGGTGGTATGAGTTATCAAAAGAGAAATATTCAAAACAAAAAGTTTGTTGAAAAGAAAAGGTTTGTGAACAGTTCGAGTTCACTTGCTGATGAAGAGAAAAAGATTTTTTCAAAATCGAATGAAGAATTCTTTGAGAAGAGAGCTTCACAGTCTCAGTCTGAAGGCACAAGTCGAGTGGTTGATATTCGAACATGCTTTAGATGTAATCAAGTTGGTTACATTGCACGAAAGTGTACCAATGTGAAGCCTAAGACTGACACTGTGAAGATTCAAAAGAAGAAAGTTGACGAAAAGGGTAAAGCACCAATGGTTGTTGAGAAAAAGAGTGTGAAAAATGACAACACCAAAGTGAAAAATGAACCCGTAAAGAAAGTGGTAACTAAAAATGACAAATTTTACAAACGGGTTGCATTATCTCAACAAGTTTGGAAACCTAAAACTGAGAAAAAGATTTCACCTTCTTAGGATTCAATTCAGATAGATTATGATGCAAATTTTCCACCTCTGAAGGCTGAAAACTTTAAAATTCAAATTGCGAGAGTTAAAAGTGTCAAGGTTACACCCAAGGCTGATGAGGCTTGGGTGGACACAATGTTCGACTAAACAGTTTGAATTGCCGGAGCTTCCTTGATCGCGAAGCATGAATCGACATCTTTATTGAAGTGTTTAAATCATGTTGTTATATGTGCAGGATCTTCCGAGATTAGTCTCAAGCTGGATTATGGACAGTGGAGCATCTCGACATATGACAGGGAAGACCGCATTGTTATATGATGTGAAGAATATCAATGGAGGTTATGTTGGTTTTGCGGGTAATCAAGGAGGAAGGATTATTGGTGAAGGAACGTTATCCAACGGGATTGTGACGTTTGAGAGAGTTAACCACATTGCTGAGCTGGAGAACAATCTGCTGAGTATCTCGCAGATCTGTGACAGGATGTATACCACTCACTTCACTGATAAAGAATGTTTGATCTTGAAACCAGGATTTGTAATCCCTGAGGAATGGATTATCATGAGGGCACCGAGAGTTAATGATCTGTACGTGTTGGATATGAGTGTAGCTACTACAACCACGGGTCAGGCTCATTGTTTCGTGTCCAGAGCAACTGAAAAAGAATCGAGATTGTGGCACTGGAAGATAGGACATATACATCTTAGAAAAATGAATCACTTGGTGCACAATGATTTGGTTACAGGAGTTCATGTCAAAGGTTTTCATCTGGAAGGGGAGTGCATTAGTTGTGTTAAAGGCAAGCAGAAGAAAAAGTCACACCCTACAAAGCAAGTCAATTCAGTCTCAAGACCCCTGGAGAGACTTCACATGGATTTGTTTGGTCCGGTGAGTGTCAAGAGTAATACAGGAGACAAATATTGTCTTGTGGTTACTGATGATTATTCCAGATTTTCGTGGGTTTCTTTCTTGAAGACGAAAGATGAAACGTTTGACAGTTTGATGGCGTTGTTCAAGAAGGTTGAGAATCTGTACCAAAGGCGTATCAAAAGAATTCGTAGTGATAATGGTACTGAATTCAAGAACAACAAAATGGAAGAATTTTGTGATGAAAGAGGTATATTGCTTGAATTTTAGTGCTCCGTATACTCCGCAGCAGAATGGAGTAGCAGAACGCAAAAATCGGACACTAATCGAGACGGCCAGAACGATGCTCGCAGATTCAAAGTTACCAATTAATTTTTGGGCTGAAGCTGTTTCCGCCGCATGCTATACGCTCAACAGGGTTCTCATTGTCAAAAAGTTCAACAAAACATGCTTTGAGTTAATCAATAACCGCAAACCTAATTTGAAATATCTTGAACCGTTTGGGTCACCCTGTACTGTTCTAGAGCCTTATGGAAAGTTTGGTCCGAAGTGCATTGAGGGTATATTTGTTGGATATTCAAGTCCTTCGCGACGTGTCTTCGTTCCAAGTGAGAAGCGGATTATTGAAGCTGCAAATGTTGAATGTTAAGGTTATACTATGCCGCCACAAAATCCAGGAGATTCATGGCGTTATCATTATGACAAGTTGTGTGATTCGTTTGATATGAGAGAAGATGAAGAAGAAGAAGATTTCTTTGATGAGTTGGATATTTTGCGCGAATACGAGTCACAGCAAAGGTTCCCAGCTGAATATTCGAGGCGACCACGGGAAACTTCAAATGACAATGAAGCAGGTCCGAGTAATGCTGGTGAACACGATGATGTCCAACAAAATGAAGTTGCTCAAGATAATCAGTCGGTTGAGAATGATAATCAAGAAGCTGAAAACATGCCGATCTTTGATCATGGAGATTCAGATTCTGAGGGGGAGCAGATTCAGGATTTAAGTCAAATAAACCAAATTGGTGAACAAGGTGCAAATCAAAATGTTACTAATCTGGAAGGCGATGTGGATGTTCCAAGCGAAGTAATGCCGCGAACTCTTTTATATCATCCAGAGGAGTTGATCATAGGAGAATTGCAATCAGGCGTTCGCACGAGACGTCAAATTGACCAGGGCCTTACATGTTTTTACTCTACAGTAGCACCTTTACAAACTAAATTTTCATTATGTTGTTTTATCTCGCAGATCGAACCGAAAACTTATAAAGAGGCGCTTACTGAAGACTCTTGGGTCATTGCGATGCAAGAAGAGTTAAGTCAGTTTGAAAAGTTGGGAGTGTGGAAGCTAGTGGATTTGCCGGATGGTCATAGGAAAAGCAATACGAAATGGGTATTTAAGTGTAAGAGAGACGACATAGGAGTTGTTGTAAGGAACAAAGCTCGACTCGTTGTTCAGGGCTATAGTCAACAGGAGGAGATTGATTTTACAGAAGTCTATGCTCCTGTGGCACGACTAGAGGCAATCAGAATTTCCCTTAGATTTGCGTCTTGGAAGAACTTCAAAGTATATCAGTTAGATGTAAAATCGGCATTTCTTTATGGGAAGGTTAAAGAGGAGGTTTATATCGGTCAGCCGCCGGGCTTCACCGACCCAATCCACAAAAACAAGGTCTACTTGCTGGGCAAAGCGCTGTATGGTTTACACCAGGCCCCGAGAGCTTGGTACGAGACTTTGTCTCAACACCTACTAGCCAACAGTTTCATACGTGGAAAAGTGGATGCCACTCTCTTCACTAAAGAGGTCGACGGTCATCTTCTGATAGTTCAGATTTATGTGGACGATATAATCTTTGGGTCGACGAATGAAAATCTATGCAAAGATTTTGAATCAGTGATGAAGCAAAAATTCGAAATGTCATCAATGGGGAAGATGAAATTCTTTCTGGGTCTACAAGTTGAACAACTACCTGAGGGAATTTTCATTCACTAGACGAAGTACGTTCATGATATTCTAGAGAAATTTGGGATGTCAAGTTCTACTCCAGCTGCTACCCCACTTGCAACAAATCATGGGATTCACCCAGATCTTATTGGAGACAGGGTTGATAAAACGTTCTACCGTTCCATGATAGGTTCTTTGATGTACCTAACTGCTTCACGTCCTAATATCATGTACCCAACGTGCCTCGCAGCAAGATATCAATCTAATCCGAGAGCTTCGCACATGATTATTGTGAAGAGGATATTACGCTACCTGAAAGGAACTCCTTCATTGGGGTTGTGGTATCCTAGAAAAGGCGACTTTACGCTCGAAGGGTATTCCGATTCGGATTTCGGATGCTGCGAAGTAAATTCAAAATCAACGACTGCAGGATGCCAGTTCTTTGGACCTAGATTGGTTACCTGGCAGTGTAAGAAACAAACGTCTGTAGCGCTATCTACATGTGAAGCGGAGTATGTTTCTGCAAGCAGTTGCTGCTCTCAGATCCTGTGGATACAGCAACAGATGCGCGACTACGGTTTGCAGTTTCTTAACACACCTTTTTTGTTGATAATGAGGATGCAATAAATATAACAAAGAATCCAGTACATCACGCTAAAACTAAACACATAGAAATTCGTCATCACTTTATTCGCGATTGTTTCGAGAAAAGTTGATACGAATTGAGAAAATCCACACTGACGAACAGAAAGCTGATTTACATACCCAAGCTTTTGATAAAAATCGGTTTAAATATTTGTTAAAACTGAATGGTATGAAGCTTCTTTCGGTGTCGGATGGCATTATTGGCGTTGATGAGAGTACTGTTGCGGATGAAGATGAGAAACAATCTGCAACGGTTTGTCGATTTTTTACTTGTTTTGGTATTTAGGGGGAGTAGATGTAAATAGTATCTTTTCAGAAAATACAAAAATAGTAAAAAATGCAAAAATACAAAAACATGATAAAATTTCAAAATCCAAAAACAATAGAAAACTGAAAAAGAGCTTGTGTAAAAAGGGAAAATGATAGTACATCGGCTAGATAATTACAGTATGCTAAAGAATTGTAAGTTTAAATGAGTTAAACAGTCTCACTGAAGATGTGTCAATAGGTTTTCGCATATTTAGTAGATTTATTCGGGATATAAACCTAAAAATTTCAAACTTGCGTAATTCATGGGGAACACTACTTGGATATATAGGTAACCCCTGAAATCTCGTTTGAAAGGTCCCATATTCTGAGGTATTAGGTCTTTATACTCAGTGATATCTGGGGTATTATTCCGGGACTTCTGCTGAATGGAAGTTCTGACCTAGTCCCCGAATAATACTTTCTGCAAATGCTTGAAACATAGCATCGCCCTCAGCAAGGTGATGAAACAATAAAATTGATAGTCGTTGCTGCTGTAACTAAAAGATACTCTAAAGGGGACACACCGAAAAGTCGAAGTCGTCATCTCTCTGAGTATACGGAAGTATCGACCTGAGCTCTCACGGCCCTCGCATTTAACCCCTGACAGATATCATTTGTGGTATACTCACCTGTAAGACTGAATATCTGATATTCTGGATACGGGAGTATATTCAAGAGGAGGGACACGTGAATGAGCTAAGTATATAAAACATCTAAATCGTATCCGGAATTAATTGAAATTTTTGTGGGAATTTAAGATGGATCAGTATATTGATAATCGAGGTGAATTGTTTAAGTATGAGTATGAAATGAAGCTTAACGGTACTGGTAATTTGTCTAAAAAGCTGACATGATTCCCTGACACGCTCACCAAAAATATAGTTTATTTGTTTACTTTCTGCAATTTAAGTTTCTGTATTTCATTTCTTAGTTTAGAACACTATATTAAAAATCCAAAAAGATTTTTTATTTCTGCTTTATTTTTGACAAATCAAAGTGGAGAGTTAATCGTTGGATTCTCGAAGATTGAAGCAGATGCAGGAAAAGTTCTGAGCTGAAAAATGAGGAGAGCTTACTTTGACAGTGTTTGAGTTATTTACAAGTTAAAACAAGTTCACTAATTTGATGCTTGTTACATTTTTTCAAAGACTGTTTGAAAATGTTTTACAAAATCAGTCTGTTTTGTCAAAAGATCAACCAAGGTCATTAAATTGGACTTGGTAGATTAATTGAGTAATCAGGGTCATTAACTTGGACCTGAATACTTGAGTGGATTTCTAGTACTGATAGATTATGTGTTTTTGTGAAAAGATAGAGTGTAATGTTTGATGTTTGATGTTTGAGACACAGGTTTTGGACTTCATCATTCCCACGGGAGCTAATTGTCAAAGCTTGAACCAGATCAAGACCTCAGATTCTAGCATACTGAGAGGGGGAGTCTGGATCAACAGTCAAAGGGGAAGTTTGAAGATAGAACCAGGAAGTGATTCTGAACCTGTGAATATAGTTGATGAGATGAAAAGACAGACTTGGAGAAAAGGCCAAGACTAAAGACTCGGAGCCGAAGACTTCGTCAACATCCATGGGGGAGTCTGTTGGTGCACTGAATGTCTGTTGACTACGTTTGTATTGAGTCTTAGGTCTAGATAGGTTGTACGGAGTCGAAAAACAGGATTTGAGATATTAGATAGGTATTCCGCTCATATGTACATGGCTAGAGTAGGTTTCGCTCTTAGGTCATTAGGGGGTTTCGCTCATAGTTACCTGGTGATTTCGCTTATTCGATCACATGGGGTTTCGCTCATTAGTCAGTCATTGGAGCGAAATCAGGCTTACTATATAAACCTATCATGTGATCTCATTTGTAACCATTAGAGCGAAATCAGGTCATGCTATAGGTGTCGAAACTCTGTCAAAATCTACTCAGAAAGCATTAATATAGAAGGAAATTGAAAGGAAAAGCTGTTGTTACTTTGTCTACACTGATTCCGCCTTTGTACACGAAGATGAACTGCCTTAACTGACTTTTTCGGGTCATAGAACGGTCCAACAAGATTTATACAGATGTGTTTTAACAGCAAACAGATTCATACAGTTGTGTTTTAACAGCAAGCAGATTCATACAGATGTGTTTTAACAGCAGGCAGATTCATACTGTTGTGTTTTAGCATTCAGATTCATACAGTTGTGTTTTAGCATCCAGATTCATACAGATGTGTTTTAACAGCAAGCAGATTCATACAGTTTTGTTTTAGCATTCAGATTCATACATTTGTGTTTTAACAGCAAACAGATTCATACAGTTGTGTTTTAATAACAAGCAGATTCATACACTTGTGTTTTAGCATTCAGATTCATCCAGTTGTGTTTTAACAACAATCAGATTCATACAGTTGTGTTTTAGCATTCAGATTCATACAGTTGTGTTTTAACAGCAATCAAATTCATACCCTGTGTTTTACCATCTTTATATTGTGGGATCTATAAAAAAAATTGACTTTAGCCCTGTAAACTGTTAAAACACAGCACCAAGAACATGCTGATAAATTCCAATAATCTTCTGAACAATGGAATATGCGATGTAATGTGACATGGAATTTTAGTTAATGAACACATTGACTTCCAGATTTGAATTCGAAAATAATAAAAATTCCGAAAATCATGGAATTTTAGTTAATGAAGATACATTCCAAAGATAAAATTAAAATGTGAAATTACATGATAGCCCTTCTATTTAAAATCCCTCAATGACACTTGTCCAATTCTTATTCCTTCCTAGACTTTCTAGGAAAAATAGACTTTCCACCCAACTCCTACTATATATATATATATGTAATAAAAGAAAAACAATATTAAAGCTAAAATAAAAACAAAATCTATGGATAAATAAATGATACAGAAATAATTAGAAATGAGAGATAGAGAGAGAGAGAGATTTAAGAGAGGAGAAAATTAAGTGATTTTAACTAAACGTACTTGGTTAATGTCAATCTTACCCTTTTAATCTAAAAAATGATCAAGGGTCAAGATTAGTTCACACAATTCACTCTCAAGAAGTTGTTCACTCTTGAACCTAATCATATATATATATATATATATAAAGGGCTTATGGTCACTAACGCGAAACTACTAATGGCAGCAACGGTTACATGATGTAAAAACGGCTCCGGGAAACGATGCAAATAACTGAAGAGAAACACGATTATAGACAGTTATTACTATAAACACACAAACCATTAATTAAACACGGGAAACTTAAACTGGTACACGGCTTACTATGCATGAATTAATGAAAATATTAATTACCTTTTAAATTATAACGAAAATATTACAAACAAAGAAAAACATGCATGTTTAAATGAAGGGAAAATATACACATAAAAAAACTCCAACTCAACATAGTACCATTACCAAAATATAATGTATTAAAAAATTTACACAAAAATCATATTGAAATTCAAAATTGTAACTAACTTTTGATAACAAACATAAGAATCCATTAAAATAAAACTACAACGACAAATAAATACGAAATGATTACAAACCATTTCACCATCTAATCATCATCATACATAAAAACAACATAACTAAACAACCTAAACACCCAAGCTAACGTTTCCAAAGGAAAAACAACAACGAAAGAAAAAACAAAAGTGCCACATCACGTTCATATGGTAGCCCACCGTGGAGTGAAGTAAAAGCATCGATTAACCTTTTTAATTAGCATATCATCATCTTACGAATCTTCACCAAAACTGTCGATTTCAATCACCTCATCCCACTTCCAATTCTTCAGCGCCTTTACCCTTTGATGAATTCTTCTGAAATTACGAGGCTAGAGAATAATATGTCAGTCATTCATCTAGAATATTAACTAAACACAGCTAAACATATAGTTAAGGAACCAACCTTGTTGATCTCATGCTTCATAGATTTGTCAGGACATCCAACCAACGCACCAAACTCCAAGTCAAAGCCTTTAGCTTTGTTCTGAAATTTACATTACACAATATAAACAAACATAATAAGTTTCAGCATAAACATCACCAACTATCACTAACAAAATAATTTACATACTTTAACATAAACGATTTACCTTTGCAGATCCCATTGAAAACATAGTCAAGTCAGGAAGTACTCCAAACAATTCTTCAAACTGAAAAAACAATATACTCGTTAATAAAACAAACTACCATGTTGTACTAAAACCATGTTATCTTACAATTTTACAAGAATTATTACGTACGTTTCTAGCTTCATCAGATTTCTTACTCAACTTTTGAAAATAATCATCCACAAACATGTTGTCAGCCACAACCTGGAAAAGAAAAAGAAAAAAACTGTCAATCACTGTTGTCATAGTATATTACAAAAATAAACCAAAAAACACACTATCTGTAAAAAACACAATGATTTTAAATAAAGAACAATATGATAAAATAATTTTACAAGAATTATTACGTACGTTTCCAATTTCATCAGATATCTTACTCAACTTTTGAAAATGATCATCCACAAACATGTTGTCAGTCACAACCTGGAAAAGAAAAAATGTAGGATCGTGTAGCTGACCCGAACGAGTCGTTCAGAGAGGTTCTGATCTATTTCAGGTGTGGAAAACAAGAAATAGACTTAGATACAGCAAGCAATTCACTTTAAACACTGATTATATTGATTTGACAGCAAATACAATCAGTCCTCACACCGGCAGCACCTCGGTATGGAATTCGAGAATCGTTACAATGATTTCGCTCCTAATGACTATTTATAGTTCTCATGATTTCGATCGAAATGTACAAGAACCAGTTGGAGCGGAATAGCAATCTTCTGATTCCGCTTGAAAATGTTCAAAGTCATTTCAAGCGGAATTAACTGTTCGAGCGAAATCAGCATCTACATAACATAAAACTTGACATTTTCTCGATCTTCGTGCCCTGATCTATACAATCTAATCTAAGACTCGATATAAGACTAAGTCGACAGATGTATGCACTAACAAAAAAAAAACAACTGTCAATCACTGTTGTCATAGTATATTACAAAAATAAACCAAAAAACACAATATCTGTAAAAAAAAACAATGATTTTAAATAACACACAATATGATAAATAATAACACAAACTTCATCATAAGCTGGCTTATATAGATGTACATTTTAGAGCAATGAGTAAATTTATGCAAATGAGCATCCACAAACTCGTCAGCTACAACCTGACAAAAAAATCATGTCAATGATTGTTTTACTGTAATAACACAAAGGATTGCTAGAAACACAAAACGATTGTAAAAAAACACAATGCTATGTAAATCCCAATCCTTTTGACAAAACAAAATGATATGTACATTTCCAACTATATTTGACGACTTCATAACTGTTGCCTGCTTCATATCCACAACGTTGTCCAACCCAGCAAACTAAAAAACAAAACATCATTGCTCAACGTTTCCAGTTCATCAACGACCTCGATGTGGTTTCAAGTATTCAGAAACCGATCTAGGTATTCTGTGATAACACAGGAATCATTGCTCAAACCAAAGAGCCCGGATCACAGGTTTAAGCACATTCTAAGAAAGTTCCACTATATACGGGAAATACTAGAACGAGGAGACATCTTAACAAGCAAAATAGACACAGATCAAAACCTAGCAGACCCGTTCACTAAACCGATGACTCAGGACAAGCTATCGGTCTTAGATTGGATAACCATTTATTTTGATTTAGTATTTGGATGTACGAACATTCAAACAGTTGTACCTTTTGAATCCACCTTTGATTTACTAGCTAAACGAAAAGTTTAAATCTTACAACTGTGTTCGATTTTGATACGTTTAATCCATGAATCTTGTATTCTAAATTATCCGTAGTCGGTCAGACTCGTGGGAACGACTCTGAATTAAGACTATTCTGACTTTGGACTCAAGGGGTTGACTTCCAAACTCACAAACCTCATTGTGAATGACGTTGGATGTAACTTGCATCAAATCATCTTCATGGATCATGGTCATAAGATGTATTTTATTTAGGTGTACTCATTTAGTATCCTCTGACCTGAGATACATACTAGAGCTTTCGTTTACTAAAGACTATTCTTTCATCAGTGTCCAACGCTGTCGTGTAACTGCCAGTTATAAAGGCATTGGTTGGGAGTGGTTCTGAAGTTCAGTGGGAGTTTTATGTAGTCAAGATGGGATTCTGTACTCTTACATTATATGTAACAGTTAGACATCTAGGCACCCTCGTTGATTCAAACTGGTGAAGTGTAAGGCCTTACCCAAACTTACTGTGTGTTTGATTGGACCACTTTGACTCTATGAACGAGAACGATAATTATTGAACGCCATGTGAGATTGAATCTGATCCATGTCTCATTGTTCAATTGATGTCTTTTATAGAAAGGATAGATGACAACGATTGCCATAAGTCTACTGTCTTCATGTAGCAAGCCGTTACTAAAAGGAAGATACCTTGGTTAATGACTTTAAAGTGTCATGACCTGTTGGGGGCAGCTATGTGTAGCTAGAACACTGTTGGCTGTCTGCGTTGAGATCTCATCAGAGACCGTCCAAGTGGGAGCTGTTGGATATTATGTCCGGTTCGATAAGTCAACGCTGTCGACCGGGTCTTGACCCGTAAGAGTTACACCTTGGGCAACGAACTAAAAATCCACTTAACCTGTTTAACTGGTAATTACGAACGATACGCGGGTATTAACTGAGAGACGGGTACATGGACCGGGTGACACGGGTATACTCACCCATTGCCACTTGTCACGCACCAACCTTTTGGCCAATTGCAACACATGCATCATGCATGCGTGCCACTTGGTGAACATGCACTATTGGTTCTTGCTTTTATAAAGAAGACATGAACAAATTAGTAATGTTGTTGCAAGTAAAAAAGGCTCTCAAAAGGGAGCATCATAACCGTCCGCCATCACCGCAAATCGGGAGGCCACCACGCTCAGCCACCGTTGCCGGCCGACGCTACCGCCGCTGCCTCCGTGAGCCGTGCGCTGTGAGCCAGCCGCCACTGCCTTCCCGCTCACCGCCTCCGCCGCTAGCGGACGCCACCGCTCACCGCCTGTCGCCACTATACGGGTTCGCGTTCAGACTCGCATTCGTTAGTTTGTATCACTAGCACTTGTTCGTTGAACCTCGGTGTCTCGACCGGTTAGTCATTAACCGAGGTATATCTTTCTCATCGGTAGTTAAATTTTTTTACTGTGCTCGTATTTGCATGTAACCGGATCCTGTCGGGTTTCGTTTTGTTGATCATTAGTTTATAGTTCCGCTGCGTTTTATTAATTAACTCGTTTAATTAATTAACTATTATTTACTGAACCGGGTTTTTGATAAATAAAGTTTTGACCGATCACCAGGGAAACCCAACAATGGTATCAGAGCCTTGGTTACAACATACGAGTCGGTACCGGTCCTTTTAACCGGAATTAGAACACAAACTTTATTTATTTAAAGTTTATGATCTAAGTATTTTTTAAGGGCACTTTATTTTGGTCAATATTTTATTTGTTTTGTTGACCAAAACATTGCCCGGTTTATTTTGTGATTGTTGTGCGATATGTAAATTCGGCCCGGCCTTATTTTTGTGGTTGTATATTTTATTCGGTTTTGTAATTATTATCTTTGGCCACCGAGATGGTTCAAAGTTGTAATAGATTCGTTTATGGTTTTGGCCCGTCTTGTGGTTCAAAGTTGTAATAGATATGCCTTTTGTCTTTGTTGTATTTACTTATTAAATATTGTTGATACTAATGTGTGTAAAATGCAACATATAAATTACATCAAATGAGGCATAAAACTAACCCTTTTTAAGTACTAATGTTGGAAAAAGTGTATTTTTGTCTTCCTTTTGTATTTTCAGGATTAAATGAGCTCAAATTAACAAAAGAAGCAAAAAGACAGCTAAATCTAACATAATTACAAGAAAGGGAACAAAAGTGGACTGCCCGACCCCTCGACAGCATCCTCCCAAGCAAAACAGAGAAGACAGAAGACTGAACACGCCCCGTGCTCAGCGAGCACGGGGCCGTGCCCAAGATTCAGCAGAAAAGACAAACCTGTAGAAGCTTCTATTACTCACCACGGGGCTGTGCCCAGTGAACACGGGGGCGTGCCCAAAGTACTGCAGGCGCATTAATTGTAATTGCGAATTGCAATTAATGAAGAGAGATAGTGTCAGACGGGCACGGGGCTGTGCCCAGCGGACACGGGGCCGTGCCCAGGCTTCTATTCAGCCTATAAATAGGAAGTGCTTGGATCCATTGCAACTCATCCCTTGGCACACCACCTCTCTCACACTTCATCCACCACCCACCACCATCACCATCACAACACCATCATCCACCACCATCATCCACCACCATCATCCATTGTCCATCATAGAGTGTGTGAGTCATCTCGGGATCCAAGATTGATCGTAAAAGTTCTGGACAATCAAGGCCATGTTTGCCTAAGTCTCTTACATCACTTGGTGAAGACAAGTGTTTAGTATAATACTTTTTATTTTTAATCTTTTGCACTTCTTAATTGGTTTTGTATTAATGACTTTAATAACTAGTTTCTTATGTTAAAGGTGATTCTTCCTTATCGTTTGTCCGTGGTGTCTTGGCATTATTTTACGGTCTATATAAAATAAAAGATTTTCACCATTCATATCTCCACGGTCTATATGGAGGTATGTTGGCTACCTGGTCGGGGGTTAAGGGAACGGTTTGGTAAGAGTCTTGCCCTTGTTCAGCGTTTAGAGGTCCTGCAAGGGACCTGGGTCAAATTTAGTAGGACCTCCTTCAATACCCAAAGGTATTGGATGGCGGGGGTCCAAACTCTTTGATCCCCTCATAAGTTAACTACTATTAATACTATAACCCGGCTATTTAGGACTGTATCTCTGCTAACTCGGACTACTTAGTTGAGGGTAACGTCACCTCCAAAAGAGGGGCCTACCATAATTTGCATTAATAACTTAATTAATTATCTTTCAATAATCCGACCCTTTAGGATTGTATCCTTGCTGACTCAAACTACTGGGTTGAGGGTAACGTTGTCACACCCCCAAAATCCACACGCGGAGTATCACCGCTTGGAGGCGTGACTGACCAGGATCAAGCCACCAATCATATTGAACATGTAATTAATATACAAAAGTAAATGCCAGTCAACCACCAATATGAGAGGTGTTCCAAAACATAAGTATGTTATCACTGTTTAGCGGAAGCGTATAAATAAAACCCAACATAATAAAGTATCAAATGTCATAAAGTGTTTAACGAAACAATCACGATCCAAGCCCATAACGACCAGCTCCTCCCTGTGCAAGCTCCATGTATCTAACGACCTGCAAGGCATGTAACAGAGGATCAACAACTAGTTGAGCGAGTTCACAGAAAGTAAATGCGTAATAGTAAGTTCGTTTGTAACATGTGGCTCTACTGGGCCGATAGAATGTTCTATTGGTGGGGGCTTCCCATGTTGTATATCCACTAGACTATTTGTAACCATAAGTGTTCTTCACAACCGAGAACAGTAGTACGTACAAGCTTTATGTAGGTTTTACGTAAGTGTCCTTCTGTACCCGAGGACAGTGGTACACGTGGGTTTTACGTAAGTGTCCTTCCTGACTCCGGAAGACAGTAGCATGTTATTGTTTACGTAGGTTTTACGTAAGTGTCCTTCCTGACTCTGGAAGACAGTAGCATATTCCTGTTTACGTAGGTTTTACGTAAGTGTCCTGCTTAACCCGAGGACCATGGTAGATAGTCTAGTAACCGTGTATGTACGCGTAATTGTTCAATTCCATCATTCAACCCATTCCCTATCCCCGGGAATCCCATGCCTTGGTAAAGAGTGTGAACTCACCTTGGTTTGCTCGGTATGCTATACTATGTGCTCACAAGAAATCAGTCAAGTCCTATAGTTATGCCTGTATACCCAATCAGTTAAGCTCGCATGAATTCGCATGCAATATATGTCACGAAGTGTTTAAGCAATCATCGCCATGTAACACAGAACAGTTATTTCACGTTCATCAAATCGTGCATCATATGACAGAGTAAATCAGAACTATTAGGGTTATCGCACATACTGAGCCTAACATACATAGTTAACATAACTCAATTACATACTTTACATATCTGACATACAAAACAGAACACAGTTAACACTTAATAGGGTTAATCACTTAACAGACAACGAAACTCGGACCAACATTACTCTCTTAAAACCCTTGAAAGCTCGGACTAGGCTTAAACACAAGAATTCGGACAAGGCACCATGTATAAACTCGGACAAGGCTTCCTAGCCTAAAAGTCGGACCTTAAACAAGTAACAAAAGTCGGACAAAGGCCTTTACCATTAAAACTCGGACCATACATGTAATAAAATTCGGACAATACATATACAAGCTAAACTCGGACAAGGCATGATAATGAAATTCGGACCATACTCTTTGTATAAAGTCCGGACCTCATATAAATCATTCAAAAGTCAAACAGTTATCAGCAATCGTTATGAAATCATGATTATAATTCGAATATTATTAAACCTCTTTAATGTTTGTTATAATCATCATGCCCATCATGCAAAACCGAAACATCATTCTATCCACAACAACATCACATGACACTGACACCCACATGCAAGTAATAATCCTAGTAGCCGATCATGATTCCTATTTGCTTGACTGCACATGCATAGCATTAATATAGTAAAAAAAGGTTTATATAAAGTGGCCGACAACCATGCCCCTAGTCCTAATACTATTGGACCGAATCATCACTCATCAATTGGCATGACATATGTTTTCATATTAAATCATAGTTGCTTTTGCTCATCATCATTACTTTTGCCAATTTCAACACCAATGGCCAACAAGTGCAGATTCTTTTCATTTTGCTATTTGACCAAATTATGTAGTGGTTGCAAGTTTCACTATCATTGGACCATCTCTTGCATATTATGTCTAATCTAAATCACATGCAAATTTCCAAACACGGTAGCCGCCCATTTAAGAAATTGTCTTTATCTATATGACTACAATTTGAAAACATCACCCATGCACCATAATCATCCAACAATCACACAACTTCCTAAATCAATTGTTTAAATCGGATCAGTTCATCTCATCAGATTGAAATCTTTGTATTGTCATGCGATCAATATCATTAGAATTTACTCAAGTAATATAAAAATTACGTAACCACTAAGATTAATCCCAACATGACATGCAATACACGAAAATCTAATTATTTATCAATCATCATCATGTCTTACGATCACAAGCTTCATAATCACAGTTAATACATGGTAATAAGCAAACAGTTCACGATGCATTCAAGCAATTAATAATCAACAGTTACACACTAACCCTAAACAGGAGAAACAACCAATCAAACGCTGGAAGAGGCTTCGAGATCTCTAGGCTGCCGTCTGGTTCCAAGGGTAGCGAGAGAGAGAAGGAACGTGATAGGTGGTTAGGGTTTTTCTAATTGCCGTGCTCGCGTAAAGATTAATTATAAACATTTTAACTAATCTCTACTGGGCCAAAGCCCATCCTTGTTTTCGTTGATCAGCTAGTGGATGAAAACACCAAGTGTTTTCGTGGATGTGTCTTTGTGGTTGGGTGGGGTTTTCCGCTAGAAGTGATTTCGTGGGTGAGGGTGTGTTTGGCATGATTTAATTTTTACATTATACAACACATATATTAAAATGAGACATATATCAACATACACACTTATACATTTATAAGGCATACCATATAAAGCATATCAATCACAGTAAGATTAACATATTACAAACGTGCACAGTTGTGAAATAAACAAGTCGTGTAAACAAACAACTTAAACATTTAACGCGCAATAGTGCGAAGATGGAATCTTGGAAACTCAAGTTGTCACATTATCCCCAAGTTGAAAGAAATTTCGTCCCGAAATTTGGTACGTACTCACTGAGGAAGCTAGGTAAGTTGTATCGTTTACTGGTTTTCCTGGGGTGTCACATCCTCCCCCCGTTGATCTGTCCCGAAATTCCGTGGTAGCTTCAGCCTCAGTAGTGGTTGTACTGTTCGTGAACAATTGGCGGTACTTTTCTTTCATTTCGTCTTCACGTTCCCAGGTGAACTCTGGGCCACGGCGGGAGTTCCAACGAACCCGAACAAGAGGGATTCTCTTGTTTTTGAGGACCTTAACATCCCGGTCCGTAATTTCAACAGGTTCCTCGACGAACTGCAACCGCTCGTCGATACTGATCTTCTTCAAGGGAACTATGAGGGTCTCATCTGACAGACACTTCTTCAGATTCGACACGTGAAATACGTTGTGAACTGCCCCGAGTTCAGCTGGTAGGTTCAGTCTGTAGGCTACTTTGCCTATTCTTTCAGTGATTTCGAACGGTCCAACATACCGTGGATTGAGCTTGTCCCGTTTACCAAAACGAACCACACCCTTCCAGGGTGAGACTTTGAGTAGCAGTCGATCCCCAACTTGGAACTCGAGCGGTTTTTCTGCGTTTATCAGCGTAGCTTTTCTGGCGATCACGAGCTGCCGCCATGCGTTGTCGTATCTGTGCAATTCGTTCAGTAGCATCAACTACCATTTCTGGACCTGTAATCTGACTATCCCCCACCTCTGCCCAACAGAGAGGTGACCGGCATTTACGTCCATACAATGCCTCAAATGGAGCGGCTTGTATGCTGGTGTGATAACTGTTATTGTATGAAAACTCCACTAAAGGAAGATGCTTTTCCTAGCTGTTGCCGAAATCGATAACACACGCCCGAAGCATGTCTTCTAAAGTTTGAATCGTGCGCTCAGACTGCCCATCCGTCTGAGGGTGGTAAGCTGTGCTCATGTCTAATCGAGAGCCAAAAGCTTTGTGCATTGCTTGCCATAGTTCTGAAGTGAATCGTGCATCCCGATCCGAAATAATGGAGGTTGGCACTCCGTGTCTTGAAACAACTTCTTTCAAGTAGGTGTCTGCTAGAGTGGAGAACTTATCCGTTTCTTTGATAGCCAAGAAATGAGCAGACTTTGTGAGTCGATCTACGATCACCCAAATAGTATCATTCCCACGCTGGGATCTAGGCAGACCAGTAACAAAATCCATGGAAATTTCTTCCCATTTCCACTGCGGTATCCTTGGTTGCTGAAGTAGGCCTGAGGGTTTCTGGTACTCTGTCTTGACTCTCGTACAAGTCAAACATTTGCCGACGTAAGTTGCAATGTGGGCCTTCATGCTAGGCCACCAGTATGTAGTTCTAAGATCGTGATACATTTTATCCGAACCTGGACGTACCGAGTAGCGAGACTTATGAGCTTCATCCATCACAAGTTCTCGTAAACCATCGTATAGTGGGACCCAAATACGTCCTGTTACATAGTAGGCGCCGTCTTCCTTCTGTTCTAATCGTTGCCTCGAGCCACGTAAAGCTTCAGCCTTTACGTTTTCTGTTTTCAATGCTTCCACCTGAGCATCTCGTATTTGTGCAGGAAGATCAGACTGAATAGTGAGTTGCAAGGCTCGTACATGCTTAGGTAGAGTGTCTTTTCGACTGAGAGCGTCAGCCACTACATTGGCTTTGCCTGGATGGTACTTGATGGCGCATTCGTAATCATTAAGTAACTCGACCCATCGTCATTGACGCATGTTCAATTCCTTTTGCCTGAAGATATGCTCGAGACTCCTGTGATCGGTGTAAATAGTGCACTTGGTACCGTGCAGGTAGTGTCGCCATATCTTAAGCGCGAAAACTACAGCTCCCAGCTCCAAATCGTGCGTCGTGTAATTCCGTTCATGAACTTTAAGTTGCCGCGAAGCATAGGCAATAACTTTATCCCGCTGCATCAACACACAACCAAGCCCTTGTATCGATGCGTCACAACAGACCACAAAATCATCCGTGCCCTCTGGCAATCAAAGAATAGGTGCGTTGCATAGTCTATCCTTCAGATACTGAAAAGCCGTTTCTTGTGTATTACCCCAACGATAGGTAACACCTTTTTGTGTCAACATAGTAAGTGGCTGTGCGATCTTGGAAAAGTCTTTGATGAATCATCTGTAGTACCCCGCCAAACCCAAGAATTGGCGTATTTCCGTTGGTGTACGCGGTAATCAATGCACATCCTGAAAGTGCCGTCTTTCTTCTTCACAAATAATACTGGAGCTCCCTAAGGCGAAGAGCTTGGACGAATGAAGCCCTTATCCAAGAGCTCTTGTAGCTGCTTAGACAATTCCTCTAGTTCAGTTGGAGCTAAACGATACGGTGCGCGAGCTATAGGTGCTGTCCAGAACTGTAGGAATGAGGTCGATAGGAAATGTCTGACCAGCGAGGATAAGATTACAATCCTGAACTATGAATGGCCTCTAGACTTGTACCATAAGCTAACACTACGATAGGTTTGGTGTTCAAGGAAGTTGGTGCACATTTTAATATTTGACTAACTTTCAAGAACATATAACTGGTATTCACACCCGAATCAAACAAGACAGTAACGTAAAAGTTGTCAAGAAGAAATTTACCCATTGTTACGTTCCTGTTTCCATGGTCGTGGTTCTGAGTCTGGTCCTGGGTTATTTGTGGGCAATGTCTCTTGTAGTGATCTTTAGCATCACACTGAAAACATCCTTTAAAACTCTGCTGTTGCTGCTGATTCTGGGGAGATTGAGGCGGCCGTTGCTGTTCTTGAGTTACAGGACGTGAGCTTCGACAATCCTTAGCTTCATGACCTATCTTGAGACACCTCTGACAACGACCCTTGTTGCACTGACCGCTGTGGTGCCTATTGCATCTGTTACACTTTGGATGATTTCCTCGATATCCACTCTGCCCACGACTACTAGAAAACTGCTGACTGGGACTCTGGTAGTCATCTATCTTTTGGTGCTGCGCCGAAGGCTGAGCCAAAATTAATCCCTTGCTCAGGTTTTCATCCCACTTGCGTTTGTTATCACTAGAAGCACATGTAGTATCAGCTTTAACACGTTTCGGTAGTTTGTTTTGTTCTACTGCCTGGTCTGTGAGACGATGAGCAAGCCGAGTGACTTGCTGGATAGTGCCAAGATTAGCTGTGGTCACATGACTCTGAATTTCGGGCACCAGACCCTTGAGATACAGGTCGATGCGTTTGGTGGGAGGGTCTACCATAGTGGAACAAAATGTGGCTAATTCGTTTGATCTCCTCGTATAAGCTTCAATTTCAGACCCCACCATCTGTAGGTTGAGGAACTCTACCTCTAGTTTGTGGATGTCTTCTCTACTGCAAAACTCTTCCTTAATTAGGTCCTTGAACTCGTTCCAGGGGGTGGCATTAGCAGCTGCCAGCCCTAACATTTGAACCTGTGCTTCCCACCAAGTTAACGCAGCACTTTCGAGTGTTCCAGTAGCAAACTTTACTCTACGAGACTCAGGGCAATCATGCACCTCGAAGTCAGTTTCGAGCCTTTCGAACCAATGGAGGAGGCCTTCAACTCCCTCAGTACCACTGAAGGTACTAGGTCGGCAATCCTTGAGATTTTTGAAGGTGCAAACAGGTGGCTGAGCGTGTTGACCTATTGTGTATAAGAATAGGACAAGGTTAAACACAAGAGTTGATTTAGGAGTGTAGGATCTAAAGATCCTAGTTACGACTGCAGGGTATACCTCCTGCTTGTGTGGCTGCAAGTGCCGCAGCAATTCGTTCGTTAATGAGAGCCGTCAACTGGGCTTGAGTCAAGTTAATACGTCCGGCCATTGATCTTCACATCAAAGGCAACATAAGTGAGAAAGGTTCGCGAATAGTGCGATGACAGAAGAGTGTAAGCACACAAGTGTTCTCAAGCAGTAACATATAGTAAGCAATGTAATCTAAGCATACCACGAGCAAAGTTCTATGTAATTTTAGCAAGTAGGCAATAAACATAAACCTTATTACCTAGGACGTTGAGTCTTGCACGTGGAGCGAAGCGTCGTTGTGGATCGTTGAGAGCACTGTTCTGGTTATAGTCTGGTTTTAATAAAAACGTTTTCCCATATTAAAACCAAGTTCTCTATAACCAATGGCTCTGATACCAATCTGTCACACCCCCAAAATCCACACGCGGAGTATCACCGCTTGGAGGCGTGACTGACCAGGATCAAGCCACCAATCATATTGAACATGTAATTAAAATATAAAAGTAAATGCCATTCAACCACCAATATGAGAGGTGTTCCAAAACATAAGTATGTTATCACTGTTTAGCGGAAGCGTATAAATAAAACCCAACATAATAAAGTATCAAATGTCATAAAGTGTTTAACGAAACAATCACGATCCAAGCCCACAACGACCAGCTCCTCCCTGTGCAAGCTCCATGTATCTAACGACCTGCAAGGCATGTAACAGAGGATCAACAACTAGTTGAGCGAGTTCACAGAAAGTAAATGCGTAATAGTAAGTTCGTTTGTAACATGTGGCTCTACTGGGCCGATAGAATGTTCTATTGGTGGGGGCTTCCCATGTTGTATATCCACTAGACTATTTGTAACCATAAGTGTTCTTCACAACCGAGAACAGTAGTACGTACAAGCTTTACGTAGGTTTTACGTAAGTGTCCTTCTGTACCCGAGGACAGTGGTACACGTGGGTTTTACGTAAGTGTCCTTCCTGACTCCGGAAGACAGTAGCATGTTATTGTTTACGTAGGTTTTACGTAAGTGTCCTTCCTGACTCCGGAAGACAGTAGCATATTCCTGTTTACGTAGGTTTTACGTAAGTGTCCTGCTTAACCCGAGGACCATGGTAGATAGTCTAGTAACCGTGTATGTACGCGTAATTGTTCAATTCCATCATTCAACCCATTCCCTATCCCCGGGAATCCCATGCCTTGGTAAAGAGTGTGAACTCACCTTGGTTTGCTCGGTATGCTATACTATGTGCTCACAAGAAATCAGTCAAGTCCTATAGTTATGCCTGTATACCCAATCAGTTAAGCTCGCATGAATTCGCATGCAATATATGTCACGAAGTGTTTAAGCAATCATCGCCATGTAACACATAACAGTTATTTCACGTTCATCAAATCGTGCATCATATGACAGAGTAAATCAGAACTATTAGGGTTATCGCACATACTGAGCTTAACATACATAGTTAACATAACTCAATTACATACTTTACATATCTGACATACAAAACAGAACACAGTTAACACTTAACAGTTAACAGGGTTAATCACTTAACAGACAACGAAACTCGGACCAACATTACTCTCTTAAAACCCTTGAAAGCTCGGACTAGGCTTAAACACAAGAATTCGGACAAGGCACCATGTATAAACCCGGACAAGGCTTCCTAGCCTAAAAGTCGGACCTTAAACAAGTAACAAAAGTCGGACAAAGGCCTTTACCATTAAAACTCGGACCATACATGTAATAAAATTCGGACAATACATATACAAGCTAAACTCGGACAAGGCATGATAATGAAATTCGGACCATACTCTTTGTATAAAGTTCGGACCTCATATAAATCATTCAAAAGTCAAACAGTTATCAGCAATCGTTATGAAATCATGATTATAATTCGAATATTATTAAACCTATTTAATGTTTGTTATAATCATCATGCCCATCATGCAAAACCGAAACATCATTCTATCCACAACAACATCACATGACACTGACACCCACATGCAAGTAATAATCCTAGTAGCCGATCATGATTCCTATTTGCTTGACTGCACATACATAGCATTAATAGAGTAAAAAAAGGTTTATATAAAGTGGCCGACAACCATGCCCCTAGTCCTAATACTATTGGACCGAATCATCACTCATCAATTGGCATGACATATGTTTTCATATTAAATCATAGTTGCTTTTGCTCATCATCATTACTTTTGCCAATTTCAACACCAATGGCCAACAAGTGCAGATTCTTTTCATTTTGCTATTTGACCAAATTATGTAGTGGTTGCAAGTTTCACTATCATTGGACCATCTCTTGCATATTATGTCTAATCTAAATCACATGCAAATTTCCAAACACAGTAGCCGCCCATTTAAGAAATTGTCCTTATCTATATGACTACAATTTGAAAACATCACCCATGCACCATAATCATCCAACAATCACACAACTTCCTAAATCAATTGTTTAAATCGGATCAGTTCATCTCATCAGTTTGAAATCTTTGTATTGTCATGCGATCAATATCATTAGAATTTACCAAGTAATATAAAAATTACGTAACCACTAAGATTAATCCCAACATGACATGCAATACACGAAAATCTAATTATTTATCAATCATCATCATGTCTTACAATCACAAGCTTCATAATCACAGTTAATACATGGTAATAAGCAAACAGTTCACGATGCATTCAAGCAATTAATAATCAACAGTTACACACTAACCCTAAATAGGAGAAACAACCAATCAAACGCTGGAAGAGGCTTTGAGATCTCTAGGCTGCCGTCTGGTTCCAAGGGTAGCGAGAGAGAGAAGGAACGTGATAGGTGGTTAGGGTTTTTCTAATTGCCGTGCTCGCGTATAGATTAATTATAAACATTTTAACTAATCTCTACTGGGCCAAAGCCCATCCTTGTTTTCGTTGATCTGCTAGTGGATGAAAACACCAAATGTTTTCGTGGATGTGTCTTTGTGGTTGGGTGGGGTTTTCCGCTAGAAGTGATTTCGTGGGTGAGGGTGTGTTTGGCATGATTTAATTTTACATTATACAACACATATATTATAATGAGACATATATCAACATACACACTTACACATTTATAAGGCATACCATATAAAGCATATCAATCACAGTAAGATTAACATATTACAAACGTGCACAGTTGTGAAATAAACAAGTCGTGTAAACAAACAACTTAAACATTTAACGCGCAATAGTGCGAAGATGGAATCTTGGAAACTCAAGTTGTCACAAATGTCGCCTTCAAAAGAGGGGCCTACTACAATAACTAAGATAATCTCTTAAACAAGTGCAAAAGTGCAAAAATAATCAAAGGTTATACTAACACACGAGTCGGATCCAAGTGATTCATCTTGTCTATCTGTTTTTGTTTTTATTTTTATTTTTCAGCATTTAGTTAGTTTTATTTTCTTAGTTTAAAAATCTTTTCTAACATTTTGATTTGGTTAGACGTTGAGGATAAACCGGTACTAAAAGCTCTTGTGTCCTTGGACGACCTCGGTATCTTACCAACACTATACTACGTCCACGATGGGTGCACTTGCCCATATGTGTGTTTAGTGTTAGTAAATATCGTGTTTTATAAATTTAAAACTTGGCTAAAGTGTAAAAACAGCTTAATATATATACCTAAAACATATACACACTAGCACGCATCAAGTTTTTGGCGCCGCTGCCGGGGACACAAGGATTTTAAGAAAGTTAGGAATCAACAGCCTAATCATTTTTTTTTGTTTTCTTTTATTTTTTTAGGATTTTCTTAAATTTTCAGCTTCTGCAGAGCTCAGCACGGGCTGTGCCTGGTCGGACACGGGCCGTGCCCAGCAGTGTTACTGGCAGTTTTTAGTTTTCCGAGTTACAGAAGGCTGACCATAGGGCCGTGTCGGTGTAACACGGGGCCGTGTCCAACTGTCCAGTAACAGGGGTCCGGAAAACAATCAATGTAACTCCGACCACGGGCCGTGTTCATTGAGCACGGGGCCGTGGTGAACCTTCTGACCAACATTCTTTTCTGTTTTTGTTGCAGGACTTGGAATCAGACGCCACCTCTACGTAGTGTATGGGTTCCAGTTCTAATAAAGACATAAAAGAACCTCTAGAAGAACCCGAACGCTTTCTCAGAAAAAGACTAAAAGCTAAAAACCAAGAGAAGGTTTCGGGGAAACCACTCCCAATGGCGGACCAACGTACCCTCATGGATTATCTACGACCCACCGTAGGTAATCTCGGCGCCGCTATCAATGCACCGAATGTTGAAGCCAATAACTTCGAACTTCGGCCGCATTTGATACAGATGCTTCAAAACTCTGCAACCTTCCATGGGCTTGCGGACGAGGATCCCCATCTACATATTACTAATTTCTTAGAAATATGTGATACCTTTCGGATCAATGGAGCATCAAATGACGCCATCCGCCTCCGAATGTTTCCTTTTTCACTAAAAGACCGAGCAAAAGCTTGGCTTAACGCACTCCCAGCTGGATCGGTAAACACCTGGGATAAACTAGCCCAAAAATTTCTATATAAGTATTTCCCTCCCGCTAAAACGGCTAAATTAATGACTGAAATTAATACATATTCACAAGAGGACGGGGAATCCTTATATGAAACTTGGGAAAGGTTCAAGGAGCTATTGCGAAAGTGTCCACATCACGGCCTTGCGATATGGCAACAAGTATCCACTTTCTATAATGGGTTGCTGCCACACACAAGGCAAACACTTGACTCTAGCTCCGGGGGACTTTTAGGTAATCGCTGCCCGCATGAAATATATAATCAAATTGAGGAAATTGCTCAAACCAATTTCCAGTGGCACACCCCCCGAGGCAATAAATCTATTGCCCCGGGCGCTCATAAGGTTGATGAAAGCACTTCTTTACAAGCCCAAATTGAGGCCCTTTCTTCAAAAATAAAAAAGTTGGAAATGACAAAAACGGTATCGGTTATGGCTTGTGAAGGGTGTGGTGGGCCACATGAAAATTGGAGTTGTATGAAAGAAACAGACGATCAACAAGAATCGGTAAACTACATTGATAATAGACCTAGGTCGTCGGGTCCTCCAACGGGCACCTATAACCAAGGATGGCGAAATCACCCTAACCTTGGTTGGAGAGAACCCGGCAATGGTAGTAACCAACAAAGCATAAACCAACGAACAATCTTTCAACAACCAAGAAATGAGTCACAAAATTTCCCTCAACAACAAGGTGGACGAGAAAGGCTTGAAGATACTATATCTCGCCTCATCTCCGACACTGAAAAGAAAAACTCGGATAGGTTTCTACAATTAGAATCAAATTTTAGAAATCAACAAGCTAGTATTCAAAACATCGAAAAACAAATAAGTCAACTAGCCCAAAATTTCTCTGAGAGACCACAAAGCGCGTTACCAAGCAATACCGAAACAAACCCAAAGGCGCAAGTTCATCTCATAACACTACGGAAGCGCACTGTGGGTCCTACGGAAGGCCCGCCGCCTACCGAGGAGACCACAACACCAACCCAACAGGAGAAGGGTTCTCCTCCCTCACCAGAGCCTACCAAGGCTCCTCGAGTTTCGTACCCCGGTAGGTTAATCCGTCAAAAGACCAATGAGCAATTCGCAAAATTCGAAAGTCTACTAAAACAATTGCATGTCAACATTCCTTTCATTGACATCCTAACCCAAATGCCTAAATACTCTAAGTTCATGAGGGACTTCCTCACTCATAAAAGGAAAATTGAAACATTGCAATTACTTAACTTAGGCGAAGAATGCTCTGCCCTCGTACTCAACAAACTCCCCCAAAAGAAAATTGATCCCGGAAGCTTCACAATTCCTTGCTCGATCGGGGACTCCCCCATTCGTAATGCACTAGCCGACCTTGGGGCTAGCATTAACCTCATGCCCTCATCAATGTTCAAAAGACTCGGCCTAGGAAAAACGAGTCCTACAAAAATGAGCATACAACTTGCTGATCGATCCGTCAAATTCCCGCAAGGTGTCATTGAAAATCTCCTAGTCAAGGTCGACAATTTCGTCTACCCGGCCGACTTTGTCATACTTGATATGGAAGAAGACACCGAAGTCCCCCTCATACTAGGGAGACCATTTCTCGCCACCGCACAAGCAGTGGTGGACATGAATAACGGAACACTCACTTTAAAATATGGGGATAATGAAGTAAAATTTGGGGTCAGGAAGAGAATAGAGGACGATGACCAGGTCAATTACATGAAGGTTATTGATTCGAGTTTGGATGATGCTCTCCGACGGTGCACCATGGGATGCAAAACATCCCGCTCGGAAAACATATAACCTCGCCTTGGGTCTAGCCAAGGACCCTTATAAACATGGCGCACCACGGAGGCAGTCCGCGGAACTATCCTTAGTTTAAGTTTAATCTTTTAGTTTTAATTTGCAGGAATAAAACACACTCATGGTGGTCAAGGATAACAAGGGAAACGAGAAACATAGCCCCACGCACGAAAACAGGGCCATCTTACAACAATTTCTCCATTACAGTAAGCTTAGCATGGGCCGTGCCCAGCTAACACGGCCCCGTGCTGAACATCCTGCAGACAAATGCCCAGTTCAGGTAACTGGACATGGGCCGTGTTCACCGAACACGCCCCCGTGTCCAGGCTTCTGTTTCTTTTCTTTAATTATTGTTACTGGCACCTGAACACGGGGCCGTGTCCAGACTGCCAGTAACATAAAATTTTGCTTTTAACACCATTTTACACATTCAATCAACCTAAAAATTTATTTTTGGGACACATTGAGGACAATGTGTAATTTAAGTGTGGGGGATGCTAAAACCTTGAATTTTGCAAGTCCTAATAACAAGCCTTACACAAAACTCTATTGGAACTGCTAATCACCCCAAATTTTTTTCAAAAATTTTCATTTTTTTTACTTGTCTAAGTTTAAGTGGAGAATTCTAAGTCTAACAAGGTTATATTTTTATAAGTTTACCGATAGCGTCATGATAAAAAGAACCAACATAAGAAAATTATGAAACGACATGACAAGCTTAGTTAAAATTTGATTATATATACTTGATCACATAAAAACCCATTCCCACAAAAGTGAGTTTTGAGCCTTTATTGAGCATACAAATATACATCTTTACGCTAAATGCTCATTTTTCGTTTCTTGTGTGAATAGCCGCTTGGTTCTTACGACTCTAGAACTTGCCACGATAATTCATTCCCGGTCCTTACCAACTTAAACCCAAGTAAGTAAATGATGGAGGCATTAGGACTAACCCCTTTTCTTTCAACACCATTATTTTTATTTTCTTTTTACCTACCCAAAATTCCCCCTAGTTAACCCCTTTGATCCTAAACCTTTTCATTTCTTAACCCAAAACCCTTTTTACCCACCAAAAACCCTTTTTATTTTCACCTTTTATTTTAGTAACAAGCTCGGTTTTCGTGTGACTAAAAAAAATTATATTTTACAATGAAGTTGGAAATAAACAAACAAAGCTCCTCAAACAAAAGCTTGTTTGAATAAATACTTCATTAAAAATAGAAAGTCACAAAAACAAAATGTTTTATGAAAACCGATGCTTTTTACGCCTTTCGCCCTTTTCTACTAACCACTAACCCAACTACCCACCTTTAGCCCAAGCCTAACCCTTCACCCAAAAAGTCCTCTTGATATTTACAAAGGTATAAAGTTAAAAATGAGGAGGATTGATTGCTTGGCAAGCTTATGGTAGGAATAAGTTCCATGCCGCTCTCGAGTGATTCACTAAAAATACACCTTCGGCCGAGTGTGAGTGATTTCCCCTGTGAGGTATGTGAACCTGTATATAAATGGAATTTTAGAAAGGCATGTTATGCCTTAATAAGTAATTTACCTTATGAAAAGTTTTTAATAAATCATGACGAATAGGATTGTAAATAAATAAAAATAAAACCTAAACAATCTTGGAAAATCCCGACACTCTATGACAAGCCCAAAACCTTCTCTTCTACCCATTCCATTTGGGAGTGTAAAGCACATATTAAAGAGTTTTGCTTGAGGACAAGCAAAGATTCAAGTGTGGGGATATTTGATGTGTATAAAATGCAACATATAAATTACATCAAATGAGGCATAAAACTAACCCTTTTTAAGTACTAATGTTGGAAAAAGTGTATTTTTGTCTTCCTTTTGTATTTTCAGGATTAAATGAGCTCAAATTAACAAAAGAAGCAAAAAGACAGCTAAATCTAACATAATTACAAGAAAGGGAACAAAAGTGGACTGTCCAACCCCTCGACAGCATCCTCCCAAGCAAAACAGAGAAGACAGAAGACTGAACACGTCCTGTGCTCAGCGAGCACGGGGCCGTGCCCAAGAAGCAGCAGAAAAGACAAACCTGTAGAAGCTTCTATTGCTCCCCACGGGGCCGTGCCCAGTGAACACGGGGGCGTGCCCAAAGTACAGCAGGCGCATTAATTGTAATTGCGAATTATAATTAATGAAGAGAGATAGTGTCAGACGGGCACGGGGCCGTGCCCAGCGGACACGGGGCCGTGCCCAGCGGACACGGGGCCGTGCCCAGGCTTCTGTTCAGCCTATAAATAGGAAGTGCTTGGATCCATTGCAACTCATCCCTTGGCACACCACCTCTCTCACACTTCATCCACCACCCACCACCATCACAACACCATCATCCACCACCATCATCCATTGTCCATCATAGAGTGTGTGAGTCGTCTCGGGATCCAAGATTGATCGTAAGAGTTCTTGACAATCAAGGCCATGTTTGCCTAAGTCTCTTACATCACTTGGTGAAGACAAGTGTTTAGTATAATACTTTTTATTTTTAATCTTTTGCACTTCTTAATTGGTTTTGTATTAATGACTTTAATAACTAGTTTCTTATGTTGAAGGCGATTCTTCCTTATCGTTTGTCCGTGGTGTCTTGGCATTATTTTACTGTCTATATAAAATAAAAGATTTTCACCATTCATATCTCCACGGTCTATATGGAGGTATGTTGGCTACCTGGTCAGGGGTTAAGGGAACGGTTTGGTAAGAGTCTTGCCCTTGTTCAGCGTTTAGAGGTCCTGCAAGGGACCTGGGTCAAATTTAGTAGGACCTCCTTCAATACCCAAAGGTATTGGATGGCGGGGGTCCAAACTCTTTGATCCCCTCATAAGTTAACTACTATTAATACTATAACCCGGCTATTTAGGACTGTATCCCTGCTGACTCAGACTACTTAGTCGAGGGTAACGTCACCTCCAAAAGAGGGGCCTACCATAATTTGCATTAATAACTTAATTAATTATCTTTCAATAATCCAACCCTTTAGGATTGTATCCTTGCTGACTTAAACTACTAGGTTGAGGGTAACGTCGCCTTCAAAAGAGGGGCCTACTACAATAACTAAGATAATCTCTTAAACAAGTGCAAAAGTGCAAAAATAATCAAAGGTTATACTAACACATGAGTCGGATCCAAGTGATTCATCTTTTCTTTCTGTTTTTATTTTTATTTTATTTTTCAGCATTTAGTTAGTTTTATTTTCTTAGTTAAAAATCTTTTCTAACATTTTGATTTGGTTAGACGTTGAGGATAAACTGGTACTAAAAGCTCTTGTGTCCTTGGACGACCTCGGTATCTTACCAACACTATACTACGTCCACGATGGGTGCACTTACCCATATGTGTGTTTAGTGTTAGTAAATATCGTGTTTTATAAATTTAAAACTTGGCTAAAGTGTAAAAAGAGCTTAAAATATATACCTAAAACATATACACACTAGCACGCATCAGTACGAAGACTCGAAGCAAACCCGATGCAAAACCGAATGCCAAGAGGAGTCTTGGAGTTAGTGGGAGTTGCTCAAGACAACAAGATGCACTCAAGTCCATCCTTGTGGTTGTTTGTGTGTTGTGACCCCGTGACCAGTTTTGATCTTGCTATTAGGCTCTAGCAAGATCGGACAATTTTGGCCATATGGATTTACATATTTGTCTTGCTATTGTGGTTGCTTTTATCTTATAAATAGTTATAACGTAACCAACCTAAATACCAACATAATTTTAAAAGGAGTTTTAAAATATTAAAAATAATCTCATTAAAACAAGTTCTAAATTGTTTTTTACAACTTGTTAAAGTTTTTCTTGTAAAACAAAAGGTTGTTTTTGAAACAAACAATAACCAATTAAGTTTTGCAAATTAAACTAGTTTTTATTTTCCAAAACTATTAACTTAATAGTTTTCTATTAACTTAAAATTGGTTATTCCAAGTCGTGACAAACTTAGTTTTATAGGTTATCTAAAACTAATTGTCCCGAGAGGTGAAAGGGTCTTTTGGTTATGTCGTAAATTTAATATCTAAATTAAAACCGACTATAACGACCTTATTTGGTAAAATTAAAATCAATAGTCTATGCCATCCTACTACTAGTAACACTTGGGGCATAATGCGAACCATCAGTGTTGGAGCCACAGCACGACACTTGGTGTCTCGTTTATCCTTCCAAGGTGCAAGGGCTTCGTCGACACATCCGACCCTTCCACATGTGACCGTTTTAGGACGACTATTAGTTTTCTTCTCGTGTTACATGCCCCAGCTGTCTCGAGAACAAAAGTGGCATAGATGAGGCCAAACGTATCAATGCAATGACAACAGGTTATCCTCGCAGCCTCATGAACCTCGGGAGTTGTGCTTTTCTCACAATTAACAATCGTTGCCAGTCTGCTTGAACCTCTTGCTAATGTTGCGTGCCCCAGCCGCCTTTAGAAAGAGCTTCTAACCGGATTCTCATTCCATATCGTCTCACCTCACGAAATAAGGAGATATACATCGAAAATACTAATTAAAATCACCTTGCTTACATAACAGATGTCTAATGAAAACAACTCCTTCATATTCAAGTCGATACTTGAAAAGGAAAAGAAATAAAAATTTGAATAACACCAACCTTCTCGAATGGCACCGCAATCTGAGAATAGTTCTCAAGATGGAGGAAAAGCTGTATATCTTAGATGGCCCAGTCCCTACCGAGTTGAAAGTAATTCTACTATTGCTCGCAAGGAACTGGAGTAACATAACGAGGATGTCGATGAGGTAGCCTACCTTATGAAAGCCACCATGTCTCTTGAACTTCAGAAGAACATGGATGATAAGGATGCTTATGACATGATCCAAGCAACTGAAAGGCATGTTCCAGAAACAAGCTCGACAGGAGCGATATGACACCATGAAACAGCTCATAAGCTATAAAATTCTGGAAGGATCATGTATCAGTACTCATGTGCTAAAGATGAAAGGATACATTGACCAAATGAACAAACTTGGTTATTCCCCAAAACCAACCAAGTTCTAATGGTCGAGTCTGGTGGTCTTAAGAAGCCCAATAACAAGAAAAGGAAACAAAAGGGCAAAGGCAAGAGAAAAGTTGTTGTTACTGCCAGAAATGCCACCAACAACAAGCATGTTGCAAAACCACACCCTCCTAGTAGCGGCAGTGCTTTAAATGCAACCAAATGGGCACTTGAAGGGAAACTGCCCACAGTATCTAGCCAAGCTGAATATGAACAAGGCCAATAACATTGGCACTTCTTCCGATATTCTCATTTAGGTTATCGAACTTTTCACTGTTTCTAACAACACATGGATATTTGATACCGGATGTGGTTACCACGTCGTTAATGTTTTGCAAGAGCCTGAAAAGTGAAAAAAACTGAAACAAGGCCACCTGGAAACTCATATTTGGGAATAGAGAGAGAGAGTTCCAGTTCTTACAACTGGAACATTTTGTTTCTCATGTTCCCCGGGCCTTGTAGTTACTTTAAATAACTGTTTATATGCACCCGGTTTGACCAGAAACATTATTTCAGTTTTTTCACTGTTTGAACAAGGATTCAATTCAAGTACGTTTTAAATGGTTCTTCTATTGTAGCCTACTTGAATAATGTCTTTTATTTTGAGGCTGAACCTCGAAATGGTATTTATGAGATTAATGTTCAAACAAGTGACAACATATATCATCTTTCTAAACGTAACAAAGCTGGCATAAATGAAACATATTTATGGCATTGCAGACTTGGCCACATAAGTAAGGCATGTATAAAATGGCTCCAGTCCGAGGGGATTCTTGAATCCACTAGACAAGACTCCTTTGATGATTGCGAATCTTGCTTAGTTGGCAAACTCACAAAGCACCCCTTCACCGATGTTGGTGAACGGATCAATGGTCTTCTAGAACTCATTCACATGATGTATATGGCCCTTTCAGAACCATATCTAGAAACCATGACTAAAAACCAGCTTGATAGAAAGATAAAAGTACGTCGATTAGAACGAGGTGGTGAATACCTCAGCTTTGAATTTCTAAATCATCTGAAAGAGTGTGGAATAGTTTCACAACCCTCTCCACCTGGCACACCCCAACTTAATGGCGTGAGTGAAAGGTGAAATCGAACTCTACCTGATATGGTTCGATCGATGATGTATAGAACTAACTTGCCTCAGTCCTTTTGGATCATGCTCTTATGACCGCTACCCGCATTGTCAATTTGACTCCGACTAAAAGATAAACAAAACCGCCATATGAGATATGGCATGGGCGTAAGCCCGATTTGGAATACCTTAGAGTATGGGGATGTGATGCATACATCACAAGTGATTCTGATGATAAGCTCGATCCTCAATGCGATAAGGTCGTTTTCGTCAAATACTATAAAAGAAGCAGATATTATTTCTACCATCCTGATGCAAATGTGATTTATTTTTCTCGAGGAAGAACTTCTTAATCGAGAAACTGGAAATAATGTGTTTGATCTAGAAGAAATTCAAGAACCACAAACAACCGCTAATGTAGTCGGACTGTCTGATCAACAAGTAGTTGTTGCCAATGAATCAGACATAAAACACAAGTGTTTGCAGAAGTAGTAGAACTCGCAAGAATCTGATGGATGTCTATGGCGTCTAAAAGGTCCCGAAGTCTTATTAGTAGCTGAGTCTAATGACGAACCTGCTAACTACAAATCTGCAATCTTAGATCCGGAATCTAAGAAATGGCAAGAAGCCATGAACGTCGAGATGCAATCTATGCATGACAATCAAGTATGGGACTTGGTTGAGCTACCCCCCGAATCTCGGGCAATAGGGAGTAAATGGATTTTCAAGAGAAAACCCGATATGCGTGGAAATATACACACCTATAAAGCATGGCTAGTTGCGAAGGGTTTCACTCAAACTCAAAGTATTGACTATGATGAGACCTTCTCACCCGTTGCTATGATTAAATCAATCAGGATATTGCTTGCCATAGTTGCGTACTATGATTACAAAATATGGCAAATGGATGTCAAAACCTCCCTTCTTAATAGACATCACTCTGAAGTCTATATGGTTCGGCCTGAAGGTTTCATCGATCCTAAATATCCAACTAAAGTGTGCAAACTAAATAAGTCCATTTATGGACTCAAGTAAGCATCTCGTAGCTGCAATCTTCATTTTGACCAGAAGATCAAAGAGTTTGGTTCTGTCAAGAATGAAGATGGGCTTGTGTTTACAGAAAGGTTAGTGGGAGCACCATATCATTCCTCATCCTGTATGTGGAAGACATACTAATCATTGGAAATAAACATCCCCATGCTTAACAAAGTTAAACATTATTTGGGATCTTGCTTCGCAATGAAAGATCTTGGAAGAAGCTGCTTACATTCTAGGAATAAAGATCTATAGGGATAGATCTAAGCGGCTTCTAGGGCTAAGTCAAAGAACGTACATACACAAAATGATGACACGCTTCAAGATGAAACTCCAAGAATGGAGGTGTTCCTATGACTAAAGGAACCGTGTTGAACAAATCGCAATCTCCTTCAACGGATATTGAAATTAAGCAAATGGAAGTAGTTCCATATGCTTCAGCGATTGGTTCAATCATGTATGCTATGTACTAGACTTAACGTCTCGTATGCTTTAAGCATAACCAGTCGTTTTCAGCATAGTCTTGGCGTTGCCCATTGGACCGTGGTAAAGAACATTCCGAGGTACTTGAGAAGAACCAAATATATGTTCTTGGTGTTTGGAGGAGTGGAAGAGGAGCTCAGTGTAAGGTGTTACACTGATGCTGGCTTCCAAGGTGACCGAGATAATTCTCGCTCACAATTAGGATTCGTATTCACTCTTAATGGAGGAGCTGTCTATTGGAAAAGGCTCCAAACAGAGTATAGTGGCGGATTCAGCCACCGAATCCGAATGTATAGTTGCATCAGATGCTGCGGAAGAATCTGCTTGGATGAAGTAGTTCATCAACGACCTCGATGTGGTTTCAAGTATTCAGAAACCGGTCTAGGTATTCTGTGATAAAACAAGAATCATTGCTCAAACCAAGGAGCCCGGATCACAGGTTTAAGCACATTCTAAGAAAGTTCCACTATATACGAGAAATACTGGAACGAGGAGACATCTTAACAAGCAAAATAGACACAGATCAAAACCTAGCAGACCCTTCACTAAACCGATGACTCAGGACAAGCTATCGGTCTTAGATTGGATAACCATTTATTTTGATTTAGTATTTGGATGTACGAACATTCAAACAGTTGTACCTTTTGAATCCACCTTTGATTTACTGGCTAAATGCAAAGTTTGAATCTTACAACTGTGTTCGATTTTGATACGTTTAATCCATGAATCTTGTATTCTAAATTATCCGTAGTCGGTCAGACTCGTGGGAACGACTCTGAATTAAGACTATTCTGACTTTGGACTCAAGGGGTTGACTTCCAAACTCACAAACCTCATTGTGAATGACGTTGGATGTAACTCGCATCAAATCATCTTCATGGATCATGGTCATAAGATGTATTTGATTTAGGTATACTCATTTAGTATCCTCTGACCTGAGATACATACTAGAACTTTCGTTTACTAAAGACTATTCTTTGATCAGTGTCCAACGTTATCGTGTAACTGCCAGTTATAAAGGCATTGGTTGGGAGTGGTTCTGAAGTTCAGTGGGAGTTTTATGTAGTCAAGATGGGATTCTGTACTCTTACATTATATGTAACAATTAGACATCTAGGCGCCCTCGTTGATTCAAACTGGTGAAGTGTAAGGCCTTACCCAAACTTACTGTGTGTTTGATTGGACCACTTTGACTCTATGAATGAGAACGATAATGATTGAACGCCATGTGAGATTGAATCTGATCCATGTCTCATTGTTCAATTGATGTCTTTTATAGAAAGGATAGATGACAACGATTGCCATAAGTCTACTGTCTTCATGTAGCAAGCCGTTGCTAAAAGGAAGATACCTTGGTTAATGACTTTAAAGTGTCATGACCTGTTGGGGCAGCTATGTGTAGCTAGAACACGGCTGGCTGTCTGCGTTGAGATCTTATCAGAGACCGTCCAAGTGGGAGCTGTTGGATATTATGTCCGGTTCGATAAGTCAACGCTGCCGACCGGGTCTTGACCCGTAAGAGTTACACCTTGGGCAACGAACTAAAAATCCACTTAACCTGTTTAACTGGTAATTACGAACGATACGTGGGTCATTAACTGAGGTATATCTTTCTCATCGGTAGTTAAATATTTTTACTGTGCTCGTATTTGCATGTAATCGGATCCTGTCGGGTTTCGTTTTGTTGATCATTAGTTTATATTTCCGCTGTGTTTTATTAATTAACTCGTTTAATTAATTAACTATTATTTATTGAACCGAGTTTTTGATAAATAAAGTTTTGACCGATCACCACGGAAACCCAACACCCTACCCCCTAAGAATCAAGTTAAGTATAAATACATCATCATCATCAGGGTGAACGGGGCACCAGCGGGGAGTGGGTGCGGTGACCGAAGTCCCCGCTCGGGAACACCGGCGCCATCAAGGCGGGGACCGAATTCGGCGAGGTGGGTCGGGGCTTGTTCACCGATGAAAGATTTGAATGTTAACGGCTATATAGCCGTTATGTATTATAAAAAAATAATAATTTTCTAACCCTATAAATACTACCTCTTTAACCTTTTTATTTTTCAAACCCAAAACAACTCTTACCCATTCAACTCATCTAATTTTTTTAACCAATCTTTAAAAAAATGGATTCCAAGTTCCCGTTTTTTTCTCCCCTTCCCGACTTTCCCGACGATGAAGATTCATCGTCAAGCGATGGTAGTTTAATTTTCTTCCAAAATCTCATCCAACAAGCGGAGCTACTAGACACGGCATCGTCTAGTAAAAAAATTGTCCCTCGAGATCGTGTGGGTGGTCACGAAACACTCATGGCCGATTATTTTGTAGAAAATCCAAAATTTAATGTCGATATTTTTCGTCAGAGGTTTCCTATGTCCAAGTATTTGTTCCTAAAAATTGTTAGTGACATGGAAGCGAATAACGAGTGGTTTCAAGAGGGCTTGGACGGGAGAATGAAGAAAAGTTTCACGCCGTTGCAAAAGGTTACTTCTACGATTAAACAACTTGCAACCGGTAACCCACCAGACGAAAACGACGAGTATTTAAATATGTCTGAAAGGACCTCTCGTGAGTACCTTGAATATTTCTGCGAGACGGTCTGTACAATGTATGCCGGTGAATTCTTACGTAGACCAACGAGCCACAACGTTGCGCTATTGTATCAGGCTCATGAGGAGAGGCATCACCTACCTGGTATGTTGGGTAGTCTGGATTGTACACACTTCGTCTGGAGAATGTGCCCCACAGAATTGCGTGGACAATATATGAGAGGCGATCATCAATACCCGACGGTTATGTTAGAAGCGGTGGATTCTCAAGATTTGTGGATTTGGCATGCTTTTTGTGGCCCGGCGGGTTCACAAAACGACATCAACGTGCTGCAACAATCTCCATTATTTCTTACTCAACGAAACGGAACGGCGCCAAATTGTCCATTTCAGGTGAACGACCACTTATACAAACGCGGGTATTATCTTACTGATGGGATCTACCCTAGCTGGTCCGTGTTTGTGAAGTCTTTTCCATATCCTCACATCCCGAATGAAAAAAAGTTCAAGAGGCAACACGAGGCCACAAGAAAAGATGTGGAACGGGCGTTTGGTGTGTTAAAGGCGAAGTGGGGAATACTAAATCGTCCAATGCGTTTGAAAACGGTGAAAAAGATAAGGTCCATCGTGTATACGTGCTTTATTTTACATAACATGATTATAAAAGACGACGGAAGGGCGATAGCACCGGTACACATTCAAGATCCTCCAGTCGAACCCGTCTTCGATGATACAGCTTATAGTGAGCTCATTGACGAAGAAACGCATTGGAGACTAAAACACGATCTCGTTGAGCATCTCGGACGTTTAGATCTACCTCACCTTGAAGTGAGTTCCGACGACGAGTAGTTTGTTTTTATATTTTTCTAGTTTGAATGGAATTTTTATTTTTCTAGTTTGAATGTACTTTTTATTTTTCTAGTTTGAATGTAATTTTTATTTTTAATTTAATGAAATGTCTTTTATTAAATTTTATTTAATTTTTATTAATATTTTTTTAATTTATAAACATGCATAATTACAACAAATAAAAAAACAAAAAAAAATAAAAAAGCAAGTCCCCTAAAGAGAGGAGTGCCGCCATCAAATTAGGGTGTGAGGGGAGTTTAAGAGGAGAGTTGATGTGACATAACCTGATTGGGTGTGCGTAAAAGATGGGAGTGCCCCTCTCACCCTAATGACATAATCTCCTTCAATGTCACAAGGTAAATGAAAAATATCAAGAAAACATGTTGCATAGTAAATCTTTCTATACTAATAAACAAAAATCCTTTTTGGACACGTGTCACTCTCTGGTAATTTCTCACCCTTATTTTATTATTTATCTCTTTTATTAAATAATAATAATAATAATATTAAACATCAATTTAACTAAATCTATTTTATCTCTTTTGTTTAATTGATTTATTTTTTAACTCTAAAGTTTCATCTTTGGCAATTTAAGTCTAAAGTTTCAATCTTTGGTATTTTAACCCCTTTGATTAATTTGATTTTTCACTTCTAATTCAAAAGTTTTCATCTTTTGCAATTTAACCCCTTTAATTTTTTTTTTACTTTCAATCCAAAACTTTTCATCTTTTGCAATTTAATTTCAACATTTTTTTTTACTTTCAACTTTAGTCTCTTATATACTTTTCATCTTTCATAAGTTCTCCGTTTAACGTGTCGTTCTAAATTTCTGACTTAACAAGCCGCAACGTGCGTGTGGGGTTCAACGTTTTTTCATCTATTTTTTCCTGTTTGACATGTCCGTCGCAACGCGTCTATTTTTCCCCATTTGATAGGTCTGTCGCAACGTGCGAGTAAGAGATCGACTTAGTTATTTTTTCCTTGGTTTTAAAAAATAATAATAAATAAAAAAAAACCTGTTTGACATGTCCGTCGCAGCGCGTCTATTTTTCCCCATTTGATAGGTCTGTCGCAACGTGCGAGTCAGAGATCGACTTAGTTATTTTTTCCTTGGTTTTACACACAGGCTCGTGGTCATGTGAGAAACATTTGCCTTTCATCTAACATGATATATAACTATTGAATCCTCCGCCGCATTGCGGCGGATGGTAAATCTAGTCTAATACTAATAAAAGAATACTTATAATGCCACATGGCATTTTCTTCTCTAACATTCTTCTAATTAATGCCACATGGCATTTTCATCTTTAATTCATTTATAATATATAACAATTAATATATAATTCTAATTGATGATAATTCATTAATAATATATAATAATTAATATCTATTTCTAATTTATGATTAAAAAATATACATAAATGATCTATAATATTTAAAACTATGATTTTAGTACTTCTTAAAATAAAATAGTTTAAATTACAAAAGAAAAAAAATAAAAATTGATATCCATATATGAGATTATCTATAAAATCAATATAGAGTTTTTCTAACATATAAATAAAAGCTAAAAAAAGAGTAACTAACCAGAGGACTATCTCGCAACAAGACTAAAATTTTGTTGAACTCGATTTTAAAATGGTAGATAGAGAGAAGTTAACGTTTTGAAGTTTTATAGATGAGATAATATTAAGATTTGTAGTTATATTGATTTATGATGTGTTTTCAATTTAATAGAGCTAAGAAATATATTAATTTCATTTTATACCCATTTGTGACATAGTCAATTAACCTTTAATAATGAAAAGATTTATTCATCATATATAAACATTTAGTTTATATCATAACTTTACAAATACTATTTATTAATTAAATTCGCATAACAATTATTAGTAAGAAAAACAAATCTAATTTATGTCATACCAAAAAAATTGCCTTTTTACAAATAAAGAGAAAAAGAAAAACTTAAATAATGAATTTTGTAAACAGAATTGAGCTCTTAGAGATTTATTTTAAATAAAAGTTATATTTAAAAGATACACAATGTTAAAAATTATTATTATTTATACATTGTTATGTGTAACGTAATACATATTTTCATTAATATATAAATTTGTCTATTACATGTTTTTAAGTATTCAACTTTTGTAATACACGACTATTATGGTATTTTCAGTATTACTAATTAAGATGGGTCGGTTTTTGTGATAAAATCAAGTTAGTTGTATGAACTATTATATGGTAATGGAAATTCGTATATATAAAGTTTCGTCGCTAATTAACATAGGACGTTAGTAATATAAAGTTTTTTAAAGATTATATAACTATATCATTTATATTGTACAAACTCGTGTAATACGCGGGTCTATAAACTAGTTACCAATATAGAACAATACATCACTTAATAATGATTTCTATACAAAAATATTAACCACCATATCATTACTTTCGATAAGGGGATGACTCATTGTTATGTGTTGGCTCTTCATCGACCACTTAAAATTTGGCTTCGTTAATGCTTTTATGATTGATGGGATCTAAGGACTCTTATCAAGGGTTTGGAAAATCAGCATAATAGATAATCAACTTTTTAGCAAAATGGAAATTGAACGGAAACATTAATATCCTAAAAAATAACTTTGAGAGCCAATAAAATAATAAAAGACATGTGGACAATATAATGCAATTTGTTTACTTACTAATTTCATTATAAGTTACATAAAGAGTAAAGGTTTTTTTTTAATTCAAGGGAAAAATCTTCAACCTTAGCAAAACTCTTTACAATAGACAATTCTTAAAACATAAGCACCCTTACATGTAAAACCCCTAATATCGAGTTCTTACTAATCCATTACCATTTTGTCGATTACACATATCAATTTATTAACGTGGCAAAGTCGTTAAAATTTTAACCAATCACCCATTTTCAAACTTCGATTTTTAATTAAGATCTTCAATTAACTAGTATGTTTTACTACTTAAAACTATAATTAGCCCAATTAACCCTTAAATCGGTAAAAGTCACATTTTATACTAAAAATAGTCAGAATGACGACTTTCACCAACCTCACTATTTTATTCTCTGCTATTTTTAAGACTAAACTAGGATTTCGACCCATCGTATATATTTGACCCGACTCGCTTTCTAACACAGTATACGAACTACACAAAATAAGTATAAAAACATATTATATTTGACCAGCATTGTTTCAGAAAGAAAAAAAAAAGTTTACGTCAAAACGTGAATCGTTTACGTTGAAACTTGAATTTAAACCGATAGGCACGTCAAAAATGCCATACGCAACACATTGCGGCGACGGCACTTGAGTTGTTCATAGTTGGCGGCATGTTATGTGATGCGTTAACTACACAAAAAAACACAAGTTTCGACGTATCCGATCTAACTCAGTGTAACCTATATAAACATTGTGGTTACAGTGTACGATGATGACATTAACGTGTGATGCTCGCACGTGACATTACGCGTTTTGACTTTGTTAATTCAAATAAAATAAGACGTCAAGTTATTAAGTAGAAAAAGTTGGTGGGTCAAAGTTGTTAATTACCAAAAGTTAGAAGTAAATATGTAACTTACTTAGCTTAAGGGTGTGAAGTGAAAGAATTAGAAGTCTAGGTGTTAGAAAAAAAGTCTAGGGATTAGAATTGTAACTTGTAAAAGTTTAGGGGAGTTATAAGCATAGGGGCTAGATTTGTAGTTTTGTAAAAGCTAAGGGCTTAAAGACAAAAGTTCACCTACTTTGTCTTTAAGATATAAGGTAATTACATTTTTTCTCCTCAACCCCAGTATTATACATCATGTCCTTTAAAAATTTTAAATTCACTTTATGTCCTTTTTCGGTAGTTTGTTACAGGTTTTGTCCATTTTTCAGTAACTAAGTTAGAAAATCCAAGTTAAGTTGGTTCATGTCCTTGCACATGAGGCCAATTGTTCTTTTTACCCTAAATGACAAAAAGATGGTTTTTATCAAGAAAAAAACAAAAAATGGAATTTAATGAAATATAAATGATATATTTAATTTATAAATGATTTTTTGTATGTTTAACCTACAGGAATTGTTCTTTAGGGGTCTAAAGGCCATTTTTTCCTCGTGTGTCTAACACATGACTTAAGATTTTCTAACCCAATTACTAAGAAAGAAAATATATGTAGCAAACTGCTGGAGAAAAAAAAAAAAAGACAAATTGAAAATAAAACTTCTAAGGGATTTAGCCTACAGGTATTTAAAAAAATCCGGATCTGAAACCCTGAATCTGAAATATCCAAAACTTTTGTATCCAAATTTTTGGATTCGAATAGTAAATACATATTATATGAGTACCATGGTTAGTTTGAAATATAGTAAAAAATAGTATATAATTGTATTCGGATGTGGATTGATGATTTTTTTTTTTTTTTTTCAATATTAGAAATTTGAAAAATTGAATATATGTTTCGTTTTAATCTATTTATTACAAAATGGATTTTTTTTATTTTTTTATAATTTGAGATATCCATTAAATGTCCAAATCTTCGAAATTTCGGATACGAATTCACATATTAATATTCACTATCCAAAACTTTCTGATATCCGAAATTCAGATTCCATTTTGAACACTACTAATCTGTCCCATAATATTAAGGTTTTTAAATGACAAAAATTATCATTTAATTTTTTTGTTAATTGTTAATTTCAAAACATGACGTAACCATTCTAAACACTTTTAATATAATATATTGTTAAATATATTTAGGTAAGAATGTAGTGTTTTGCACGCCAAATTTTTTATAATGTTTAATGTTTAATATTGTCAAATATTTTTAGGTAAGAATGTGGTGTTTAACATACCAATTTCTTAATATTGTTTCTATGAGTATTTCATCGTAACCCCATCAATATGCATAACATAATCTTGTTAGATTTTTAAACTAAACATATATAACACGTTCTACCTATTAATAATGACTAATGTTAATATTAATGATAAAAGGATGGTTCAAATGAAAACCACTTTTAAAGCGAAAGCTCGAAAACTAACTAAAAAAGCCTAAAAAACACACCATTTTTTTACAATTTTTTATTAAAAATCGCTAGTTTTTGTATATAATTTTTTTTTCAATTTTTTTTGTAGTGCACATGTGTAATAATACACATGTGTAGTACACATACACATGTGTACTATTATACATGTGCACTACAAATTTTTATTTTTTTTTGAAATAAAAGTTTTTTTATATACATAAAATAGCGAAAATTGGTAAAAAAAAATTTGGTATGTCTTTTAGGTTTTTTAGTTAGTTTTCGAGTTTTCGCGTTAACTAGTGGTTTTTATTTGAACCTTCCTTTTAATGATAATACTATATACATATAAAATTCCAGTTAGCATTTAATTTGATTTTTTTACTTTAATAATTTTTTTTCATTAAACAGAAATTTTATATACATAATTACGTTTTTTTTTGTCAACATTATGATATAAATTTTATTGCATACAGAAATATATTCAAAAGTTAGTAGTTTTTTTTTGTATTGTAAACGACTTTCGCACGTATTTGGATTGGTAACTTCAGTAGAGTATAACTATGTACTTTGACTACATGGAGAAGATGACGAGTGTGTGCATATATTTGTATTTCATGTTTATGTTTATTCGCACGTTTTGTTTTTAATCTGGAACTTTCCTGGAGTATAATTATCATGAAGGGGTATGGTCCCAAAAACCTTGTGCAGGCATATCAGACCATACCACAACTTCACTACAATAAACCTCTTTAAAGGAACCCTGCGCGGCGGCACACCGGTCCAAAAGCAGAAAACATAGAAGAAAGCAGTCTTCAACATTCGCACGCTGATGCGAGCGTAGTGTAATATATTTTTTGATGTATATTTAAGCCCTTTTTACACTTTTAGCCAAGTTTTAAATTTATAAAACACGATATTCACTAACACTAAACACACATATGGGCAAGTGCACCCATCGTGGACGTAGTATAGTGTTGGTAAGATACCGAGGTCGTCCAAGGACACAAGAGCTTTTAATACCGGTTTATCCTCAACGTCTAATCAAATCAAAAAGTGAGAAAAATGTTTTAAACTAAGAAAAGTAAAAACTAACTAAATGCTGAAAATAAAGATAAAATAAAAACAGATAGACAAGATGAATCACTTGGATCCGACACGTGTATTAGTATAACCTTTGATTATTTTCGCACTTTTGCACTTGTTTAAGAGATTATCTTAGTTATTGTAGTAGGCCCCTCTTTTGAAGGCGACGTTACCCTCAACCCAGTAGTTTGAGTCAGCAAGGATACAATCCTAAAGGGTCGGATTATTGAAAGATAATGAATTAAGTTATTAATGCAAATTGTGGTAGGCCCCGCTTTTGGTGGTGACGTTACCCTCGGCTAAGTAGTCTGAGTCAGCAGGGATACAGTCCTAAATAGCCGGGTTATAGTATTAATAGTAGTTAACTTATGAGGGGGTCAAAGAGTTTGGATCCCCGCCATCCAATACCTATGGGCATTGAAGGAGATCCTACTAAATTTGACCCAGGTCCCAAGCAGGACCTCTAAACGCTGAACAAGGGCAAGACCTTTACCAAACCGTTCCCTTAACCCCCGACCAGGTAGCCAACATACCTCCATATAGACCGTGGAGATATGAATGGTGAAAATCTTTTATTTTATATAGACAGTAAAATAATGCCAAGACACCACGGACAAACGATAAGGAAAGATCACCTTCAACATAAGTAACTAGTTATTAAAGTCATTAATACAAAACCAAATAGAAAGTGCAAAAGATTAAAAATAAAAAGTATTATACTAAACACTTGTCTTCACCAAGTGATGTAAGAGACTTAGGCAAACATGGCCTTGATTGTCAAGAACTCTTACGATCAATCTTGGATCCCGAGACGACTCACACACACTCTACGATGGACAATGGATGATGGTGGTGGATGATGGTGTTATGGTGGTGGTGGGTGGTGGATGAAGTGTGAGAGAGGTGGTGTGCCAAGGGATGAGAGAGAATGAAGCCAAGCTCCTCTATTTATAGGCTGAACAGAAGGCTGGACACGGCCCCGTGTCCGCTGGACACGGCCCCGTGCCCGTCTGACATTCTCTCACTTCATTAATTGTAATTGCGAATTACAATTAATGCGCCTGCTGTACTTTCACCACGCCCCCGTGCTCGCTGGACACGGCCCCGTGGTGGGCAATGGAAGCTTCTACTGGTTTGTCTTTTCTGCTGCTTCCTGGGCACGCCCCCGTGTTCGCTGGACACGGGGCGTGTTCAGACTCTGTTTCTTCTCCTTTGCCTTGGGAGGTGCCGTTGAGGGTCCGGGCAATCCACTTTTGTTCCTTTTCTTGTATTTATGGTAGAATTAGTTGTCTTTTTGCTTCTTTTGTGATTTTGAGCTCATTTCATCCTGAAAATACAAAAGGAAGACAAAAACACTCTTTTTCCAACATTAGTACTTAAAAAGGGTTAGTTTTATGCCTTAATTGATGTGATTTATATGTTGCATTTTACACACATTAAATACCCCCACACTTGAACTTTTGCTTGTCCTCAAGCAAAACTCTTTAAATGTGGCTTACACTCCCAAATGGAATAGGTAGAAGAGAAGTTTTTTAGCTTGTCCTAGAGTGTCGGGAATCCAAGGTTTTTATAGGTTTTATTTTTATTTATTTACAATCCTATTCGTTATGATTTATTTTGAACGTTTCATAAGATGAATTACTTATTTAGGCATAGCATGCCTTATTAAAATTCCATTTATATACAAGTTCACATACCTCACGGGAGATCACTCAACACTCGGCCGAAGGTGTATATTTTAGTGAGTCACTCGAGAGCGGCACGGAACTTACGTCTTCCATAGGCTTGCCAAGCAATCAATCCTCCTCCTTTTTAATTTTTTACCTTTGTAAATATCAAGAGGACTTTTTGGGTGAAGGCTTGGGTTTAAAGGTGGGTGGTTGGTTAGTGGTTAGTAAAAAGGGCGAAAATCGTAACAAGCGTCGGTTTTCGTGAAGTACCTTGTTTTTAGTGACTTTTTATTTTGAAGTATTTCTCCAAACAAGCTTTTATAGCTTTTGTTTATTTTTGACTTCATCATCATCATTTTTTTTTTCAACCGTCACATAAAAAGGTGAGTTTACGAAAAAGCGAACTTGTTACTAAAAAAAATAAAAAGGTTTTTGGTGGGTAAAAAGGGTTTTGGGGTAATGAAATGAAAGGTTTAGGCTCAAAGGGGCTATCTAGGGGGATTTTGGGTAGGTAAAAAAAAATGAAAAATAATGGTTTTGAAAGAAAAATGGTTAGTCCTAATGCCTCCATCATTTACTTACTTGGGTTTAAGTTGGTAAGGACCGGGAATGTATCGTCGTGGCAAGTTCTAGATTTGTAAGGACCGAGCGGCTATTCACACAAGAAACGAAAAATGAGCATGTAATCTAAATATGTGTATTTTTGTGCTCAATAAAGGCTCAAAACTCACTTTTGTGGGAATGGGTTTTTAATGTGACCAAGCATATATAATCGAATTTTTAACTAGACTTGTTATACCGTTTCATAATTTTCTTATGTTGGTTCTTTTTTTTATCACGACGCTATCGGTTGTAAACTTGTAAATAGATAACCTTTTTAGAACTTGTTATTCCCAACTTAAACTAAAACAAGTAAATAAAAAAAAATATGAAAAAGTTTTTGAAAAAATTTGGGGTGTTTAGCGGTTCCAATAGAGTTTTGTGTAAGGCTTGTGTTTAGGATTTTGCAAAATTTCAAGGTTTTAGCATCCCCCCACACTTAAATTACACATTGTACTCAATGTGTCCAAAAATAAAGTTTTTGGTTGATTAGAATGTATAAAAGTGGGTTAAAAAGCAAAGATTTATGTTACTGGCATCCTGGACACGGCCCCGTGGTGACCGGGCATGGCCCCGTGGTCAAGTGCCAGTAACAAAAATTACAGAATTGAAACAGAAGCCTGGACACGGGGGCGTGTCCGCTGAACACGGCCCGTGTCCAGTTACCTGAACTGGGTGATTTTCTGCAGGGGCTCAGCACGGGGCCGTGTTGGTTGAGCACGGCCCGTGTTGAGCCTTCTGTGATGGAGATTTTTGTCGGGTTGCTCTGTTCTTCGTGCATGGTTCCATTTTTCTCGTTCCCTTTTTCATCCATTATCACCATGAGTGTGTTTTATTCTGCAAAAACTAAAAGATTAAACTAAACTAAGGATAGATCCGCGGAATGCCTCCGTGGTGCGCCACGTTTATAAGGGTCCTTGGCTAGACCCGATTCCCGGTTATATATCTTCTGAGTGGAGTGCCTTGCTTCCCAAGTTACACCGTCGGAGAGCGGCATCCAAGCTTGAATCAATAACCTTCATGTAATTGACCGGGTCGTCGTCCTCTATTCTCTTCCCAACTCCGAACTTCACCTCATCGTCCCCATACCTCAAAGTCAGTGTCCCGTCATTCATGTCTACCACTGCTTGTGCTGTGGCAAGGAAGGGTCTCCCTAGGATAAGGGGGACCTCGGTGTCTTCCTCCATGTCGAGTATGACAAAGTCAACTGGATAAACGAATCTGCTTACCCTTACCAAGACATTCTCGATGACACCTTGTGGGAACTTGACTGATCGATCAGCGAGTTGTATGCTTATTTTTGTAGGGCTCGTGGTTCCCAAGCCAAGCCTTTTGAACATCGATGAGGGCATGAGGTTAATGCTAGCCCCTAAGTCGGCCAAGGCATTGCGAACGGGTGATTCCCCTATTGAGCATGGAATCGTGAAACTTCCGGGATCGATTTTCTTTTGGGGTAGTTTATTTAGTACGAGGGCAGAGCATTCTTCGCCTAAATTAACTAATTGCAAATTTTCAATTTTCTTTTTATGTGTAAGGAAGTCCCTCATAAATTTAGAGTATTTGGGCATTTGGGTTAGGACTTCGATAAAAGGAATATTGACATGCAATTGTTTTAACAGACTTTCGAATTTTGCGAACTGCTCATTGGTCTTTTGACGAATTAACCTACCGGGGTACGGAACTCGAGGAGCCTTGGTAGGCTCTGCTGATGGGGGAGAGTTCTTTTCCTGCAGATGTGTTGGCATTGTTTCTTCCGTTGCTGGAGGTACTTCTGCAGGCCCTACGGTGCGGTTTCGTAGTGTGATGAGGTGAACTTGCGCCTTTGGGTTTGTTTCGGTATTGCTAGGTAATGCGCCTTGCGGTCTCTCGGAAAAATTTTGTGCTAGTTGATTTATTTGTTTTTCTATGTTTTGAATGCTAGCTTGTTGATTCCTAAAATTAGATTCTAATTGTAGAAATCTTTCCGAGTTTTTCTTATCAGTGTCAGAGACGAGGCGAGATATAGTATCTTCGAGCCTTTCTCGTCCACCTTGTTGTTGAGTGAAATTTTGTGACTCATTTCTTGATTGCTGAAAGTTTGTTCGTTGGGTTTGTTGGTTACTACTATTGCCGGTTTCCCTCCAACCAAGGTTTGGGTGGTTTCGCCATCCTTGGTTGTAAGTTCCCGTTGGAGGACCCGACAGCCTAGGTCTATTATCAATGTAGTTTACAATTTCTTGTTGATCATCCGTTTCTTTCATGCAACTCCAATTTTCATGTGACCCACCACACCCTTCACAAGCCATAACCGAGACTGTTTTTGTCATTTCTAATTTTTTTATTTTTGAAGAAAGGGCCTCGATTTGGGCTTGTAAAGAGGTGCTTTCGTCGACCTTATGGGCGCCCGGGGCGATAGACTTATTTCCCCGGGGAGTGTGCCATTGAAAATTGGTTTGAGCAATTTCCTCAATCTGATTATATATTTCGTGTGGGCGTCGATTACCTAAAAGTCCCCCGGAGCTAGAATCAAGTGTCTGCCTAGTGTGTGGCAACAATCCATTGTAGAAAGTGGATACTTGTTGCCATATTGCGAGGTCGTGATGGGGACACTTGCGTAATAGCTCCTTGAACCTTTCCCAAGTTTCATATAAGGATTCCCCGTCCTCTTGTGAGTATGTATTAATTTCAGCCATTAATTTAGCAGTTTTAGAAGGAGGGAAATACTTATATAGAAACTTTTGGGCTAGTTCATCCCAGGTGTTTACCGATCCAGCTGGGAGGGTGTTGAGCCAAGCTTTCGCTCGGTCTTTTAGTGAGAATGGAAACATACGGAGGCGGATGGCGTCGTTTGATGCTCCATTGATCCGAAAGGTATCACATATTTCTAAGAAATTAGTTATATGTAGATGAGGATCCTCGTCCGCAAGCCCGTGGAAGGTTGCGGAGTTTTGGAGCATTTGTATCAAATGCGGTCGAAGTTCGAAGTTATTGGCTTCGACATTCGGAGCATTGATAGCGGCGCCTAGATTACCTACGGTGGGCCGTAGATAATCCATAAGGGTACGTTGGTCCGCCATTGGGGGTGGATCACCCGAAACCTTCTCTTGGTTTTTGGCTTTTAACCTTTTTCTGAGAAAGCGTTCGGGTTCTTCTAGCGGTTCCTTTATGTCTTTATTGGAACTGGAGCTCATACACTACGTGAGGATGGCGTCGGGTTCCAAGTCCTGCAATAAAAACAGAAAAGAATGTTGGTCAGAAGGTTCACCACGGCCCCGTGTTGAGCGAACACGGCCCCGTGGTCGGAATTACAGTGATTGTTTTTCAGATCCCAGTTACTGGAAGTTGGACACGGCCCCGTGTTGCACCGGCACGGCCCCGTGGTCAGCCTTCTGTAACTTGAAAAACAAAAACTGCCAGTAACGTTGCTGAGCACAGCCCGTGTCCGACCAGGCACGGCCCCGTGCTGAGCTCTGTAGAAGCTGAAAATCTAAAAAAAAAAATCCTAAAAAATAAAAAAAATAAAAATATGATTAGGCCGTTGATTCCTAACTTTCTTAAAATCCTTGTGTCCCCGGCAACGGCGCCAAGTTTTAAATTTATAAAACACGATATTCACTAACACTAAACACACATATGGGCAAGTGCACCCATCGTGGACGTAGTATAGTGTTGGTAAGATACCGAGGTCGTCCAAGGACACAAGAGCTTTTAATACCGGTTTATCCTCAACGTCTAATCAAATCAAAAATTGAGAAAAATGTTTTAAACTAAGAAAAGTAAAAACTAACTAAATGCTGAAAATAAAGATAAAATAAAAACAGATAGACAAGATGAATCACTTGGATCCGACACGTGTATTAGTATAACCTTTGATTATTTTCGCACTTTTGCACTTGTTTAAGAGATTATCTTAGTTATTGTAGTAGGCCCCTCTTTTGAAGGCGACGTTACCCTCAACCCAGTAGTTTGAGTCAGCAAGGATACAATCCTAAAGGGTCGGATTATTGAAAGATAATGAATTAAGTTATTAATGCAAATTGTGGTAGGCCCCGCTTTTGGTGGTGACGTTACCCTCGGCTAAGTAGTCTGAGTCAGCAGGGATACAGTCCTAAATAGCCGGGTTATAGTATTAATAGTAGTTAACTTATGAGGGGGTCAAAGAGTTTGGATCCCCGCCATCCAATACCTATGGGCATTGAAGGAGATCCTACTAAATTTGACCCAGGTCCCAAGCAGGACCTCTAAACGCTGAACAAGGGCAAGACCTTTACCAAACCGTTCCCTTAACCCCCGACCAGGTAGCCAACATACCTCCATATAGACCGTGGAGATATGAATGGTGAAAATCTTTTATTTTATATAGACAGTAAAATAATGCCAAGACACCACGGACAAACGATAAGGAAAGATCACCTTCAACATAAGTAACTAGTTATTAAAGTCATTAATACAAAACCAAATAGAAAGTGCAAAAGATTAAAAATAAAAAGTATTATACTAAACACTTGTCTTCACCAAGTGATGTAAGAGACTTAGGCAAACATGGCCTTGATTGTCAAGAACTCTTACGATCAATCTTGGATCCCGAGACGACTCACACACACTCTACGATGGACAATGGATGATGGTGGTGGATGATGGTGTTATGGTGGTGGTGGGTGGTGGATGAAGTGTGAGAGAGGTGGTGTGCCAAGGGATGAGAGAGAATGAAGCCAAGCTCCTCTATTTATAGGCTGAACAGAAGGCTGGACACGGCCCCGTGTCCGCTGGACACGGCCCCGTGCCCGTCTGACATTCTCTCACTTCATTAATTGTAATTGCGAATTACAATTAATGCGCTTGATGTACTTTCACCACGCCCCCGTGCTCGCTGGACACGGCCCCGTGGTGGGCAATGGAAGCTTCTACTGGTTTGTCTTTTCTGCTGCTTCCTGGGCACGCCCCCGTGTTCGCTGGACACGGGGCGTGTTCAGACTCTGTTTCTTCTCCTTTGCCTTGGGAGGTGCCGTTGAGGGTCCGGGCAATCCACTTTTGTTCCTTTTCTTGTATTTATGGTAGAATTAGTTGTCTTTTTGCTTCTTTTGTGATTTTGAGCTCATTTCATCCTGAAAATACAAAAGGAAGACAAAAACACTCTTTTTCCAACATTAGTACTTAAAAAGGGTTAGTTTTATGCCTTAATTGATGTGATTTATATGTTGCATTTTACACACATCATGCGCTGAGATTGAACTAATCTAACATCTTTGTGCGGGCTCCTGCAAAGAAACAGTTAGACTCGAGAACAAAATCCCAAAGCATCTTCGCACAATTAAAACTAAAACAAGAGAAGTCCTGTCTGTTGTAACAGAATTGACAAGTGGCAAGAGGATGGAGGGTTATAGCTGTAAGACCTTCTAGAGGACTTCATCGTGCATAAACCATTTAGTTACAACAGAATGGCGATGTGGCATCATCCTGAACGCTCATCAGGGTCATGATGATGGCACTAACTTGAAGAAGGATCCACACACACCCACTTTCCATGTGGCATCTTCCCAGCCGCTGATCATGCCCATGATCCGTATGCATAAACGTCACGTTAGTGATTAACGGCAGAAAAGATAACTGCTTACGGAAAATGCTTTCCGTTATTACCTCCGTCAACAAACTTTCCCACCCAAATCCGGCTATAAATAAGACGACTCAGGTATAATCTCTCAAGTTACTCTCACTTCACTTTTACTACTACTTCTTCTTCTTCATTGAGATCTGTACTTATTCTCACGCCGAAGGGTGGTCACGGAGAGAACCCCCATTCTCCCCGTGACGAGTCTAACGGTTATCTGTTTTGCAGATACCGTTCGGAGAAAAAGCTCAGCCAAACCCCGAATTAAACGAGAGGACTTACCCTTTTATGCAGAACTAAACCCCTGGTCCGATTGATTCCGGTCATTCGAACCATTGTTTCTTCATACCACTTCAACAACTCAATAACCATGAAGAGCATATCTTTAATTGCTTTTTATTTTATGTTTTTGGCCAATTAAAGTATTTTTGTTATATCGTAAACGACTTCCGTATGTGCTTTGATTGGTAAATTCGACGAAATGTAATATGCACTTCGACTACCCAATGAGGATTATATATATATATATATATATATATATATATATATATATATATATATATTGTATTTTACATTTTTTTCTAGCAAATATATTTCTGTATGTAATAAAAAGAGAAAAGGTTGTGCTTTCCCTCCAAGAACCACTAATTAAGGTTCTAGGTTTCTTTTGCAAGTGTGTTCTTGCTGTAATTAAGGTTTTGATGACAAACTCCATTTTATCAAAGAACCCGTTAAGGTTACGGACTGGAAAGTCCAAAAGATCAGGAGAAGTCATACCATACTAGTCAAGTTCATTGGAACTCAAGGCGTGGGTGACACACCCTAATCGATGGCGGAAATATCGGTGCAGGACGAAATAGATTGCAAGAGACTTCATAATGACTAAATGTGACAAGTATTGAAAAAGTAAATTTTTATTTCATTGCTAACGGTTCAAGTACATGATTTGGAAACAAAGTACAACAAGTATCATATGACTAAACTAATAAACATGAATTAAAGTTTGGTGCGTTTCTAGTCCTTCCTACTAGATTCTTTTCAGCGCGTCATGATCACACTCCTGCAGTTTGGTGCGTTTCTAGTCCTTTCTACTAGATTTTTTTCAACGCGTCATGATCACAATCCTGTAATACATATTAAAGTAACATGTCAACACATAAAGTATTGGCGATCATACAAGTTTTTAGTGTACCAGCATATGTATAAAAGATTTTATCGAGATCCACATGACAATAACGTATACTAAGGCATAACATAACATAAGCTAGCATGCAACACCTGCTTATCAACCCAAAGATTACTACTAGCGTAATCTTGTCGTAGCAACGACAACACCGTTTTATTGACTTAACATGACCTCAAGAATACGAGCGGTGCGATAATCCTAAAGCGCTATACATGTTAAGGGAGGCTTGTACGAAGTTAATGACAAAGTATCGTGCATGTAAAGTTTCTAGCATGTAAGTATTTCTAAGTATAAATGTATAAAGCATGTAAGTTGGATACGATTGTATGATTAATGTTTTGTGTATAAGTGTTCGTGTTAGATTTTATATGATCTTTGTATTGCACCCAAAAGTGTAAAAACGAAAAAGGGGTCTTGTATACTCACGGTTTTGCAAAGCTTTTCGATTAAACATGAGTTGACTATTTGATGAGAGTGGAGCACCCAAGTTACTTTACATTAGGGAAATGAAGGCTTTTGAGTATATGGAGTTTGTGGAGAGTTCGGATTCGGAATTAAGTATAAAAAGCATATGTATGCAAAAATATATCTTGTCTAAATACTCGTTTGGACACTAAGTTGTCATGTGTTTTCATACGTCCTAACTTACCAATTAGAATCACAAACAAAGAGTTTAGAACCAAGATAATATAACCTATGTTCATAACATCCAACCATCAACCGGTTTAGTATCAAGATTTCGGTTAATTTGCACATTATATAATATAAGTATTAATCTAGTTCGTATTGTCACGTAGTATCATGTGTGACGACCCGATATTTCAAGATCTTTCCTCCACGCGCCTTTTGTTTTACAATCCTGTTTTTATAGTTCGTCTTACACTGTATCATTATATTATTTTTCGGATGATTAAGAATCTATGTTTGGTGGGTTATTGTTTAAAGTTAAATGTTAGTGTTTAATGAAAACATAATGTGATGAATAACCCCATTGACGAATAATGATTCTTCGCCACAAAGGGGCTCGACGAAAGATGGGTCTTTCGTCACCTACGACCCAAATTGGGTCTTTCATCACTTACGGCCCAAATGAAGCCCAGTTGAGTGGCTCGGCCCTATTCACGTTATATAAACATACGTATGTACGTAAACCTTAGAATTTTTCATCAAACCCTAATCCTCTGGACGACAACCTTCTCTCAAGAGTGAAGTCTCTTCTCGGTTCTAGCGCTATTCTTCATCTGTGAATCGGTTAGTATGTCCGCCATGTATAAATCAGATTCTTGTTGATTATTGTGGTTGTTCATTCGATTTGCTTGAAGTCGTATGAGTCATTCTAAGGGTCACACTCGAGCATGAGGAGTAAACTGGATGATATGGGATTCTGTGTAAGGCGTTAATTAGAAATAATCAATGATTGGTAATGTGTGTGAATGTAATCATCTGTTTAAGAACATGTAACGATTGTTTAGAACCTCGACTTTAAGGAATGAATGGTTGCATAGTTAAAACAATTGGATTTCAATGTGTATGTAAATGATTGCCTGTTAGATAGATAATCATGAGAATAGTTATGTTACATGAGTTATTGTTGAAAGCTTGAGGACTGTACATGATTGGGGTGTGTAATCCTTGATTAAAAACTGCTGTATGATCAGATTGAAAACTGTCAAACCTATTAACATATGTTACGGCAGAAATCAGGAACTGGTAACCGTCTGTTAGGGTTTTGACGAAAAACATGAGTGACGAAGAACTAGGTTCTTCGTCGAGTGTCCATGATGAAACAGTTGAGTCTTTCGTCACCCACATTCTCGACGAAGGACCATCTTTCGCCATGTGGTTTTTCGCCTAGGAGGCATTCCCACGAAGAAGAGGTTTTTCGTGGAAATGCTGCATCTGTGAGAATTAAACAGAACAATTTATATGGTCTATGATGATGGATGTTTATGCTTTTAAGAACTAGTTGTTGCATGCTATATGAATGAGGAATCTAGGGTGACTACAGGAGTAGCAAACCCACCTGCAGGGGTTGTATGTGACATGCTAATGTGATATGACTGTTAATGAGAATTGTATACGTGTTACGTGTGGTATAGCAATCCTGTGATGAAATCAAACTGTGTGAGATGCGTAACTTGAAGTATTATTATAAAAGATGATTTCTGATTGGAAACCACGGTAGGGTTTGGGTTGACTAACTTGGACGGGTAACTTAATATACCGAGCAAAGCTAAGGTGAGTTCACTGCCTTTTTCAAGCATGCATCCCGGGGAGGGATATCGGGTAACGTTCTGGGGAGGAATGTCGGGTAATTGGGTTTGACTGGAATGTTAAACCTGGGATGTTGATTATTACACTCATATCTATCATTTAAGTCCCTTCTACCGATTTGTTGTCGGGGAGGCAACGAGGTATTAGTTAATAGCGCTATTTAGGTTTGGCACCCTCACACCGTACCGGGGAGGACGGGCGTGAACTAATGACCCCAGTCTTGACCATTGCTTTGATAGAGGCATTGGGGAATAGGGCAAATAATCTGGAGCCATCGGCGGTAATCGAGTTATTAACAACATCAAATCATTGAAATGTTTTATACTTATATCTGGTAACTAGAACGTGTTAACAAACTTTGAACTCACCAGCGTCGTCTGACACACTTGTCTGCATGCTTGCAGGTCATTAGATTCACGGATGGAACTTGCTATCTGGGAGTGCTGGAGTGGTCATGGGTCGTAGCTCTTGGATACTTATTGAACTTGCACACTTGTTTTGAATTACTTGAATAACTATTTACATTATGCTTCCACTGAACGAATATGGTTTAAGTTGTGTTTGGAATTACTTATGAAATAAATGGAACTTTTATTTAAATACAATGTTGTGTTTCAATGTGATTGGTGGCTGGATCCTGGTACGTCATACGTTCTGCGGTGTTCCCGCAGGTGGTATTTTGGGGGTGTGACATCATGTAAGTCAAGCATGAAGGTGTGACTAACCTCATTATATGATTCACCAAAACACAAAGTCACCAACTTAGATGATGACCCGGTTGGTCATGAATGGGGAAAATAAAGTACAACTAACTAGTATGTCAAGTAGCGAAGTAAGAATAACCTGGGAGTGTCATATCCAACATGGCAAATGTTGGAGGCAAGGCGGGGTTAACTTACTTTGATTCTAGGAAACTACTAGGTATTCTTGCCACTAGCACAAGTGAGGTAGTGGAACAATTTTGGAAAGCCAAGGCTTCCATGGTTCACACTTACACATGCACAAGTTGTAGGACCGGTTTTGACTCCGAAACGATTGCGAAACGAACGTATGACGTGCGGAATCCGTACACGAACGTGACCTAACACACACGATGTAATATAAACGTGATTCTATATAAGATTTGATAAAGTACAGCACCTTGAATCACTTTCTCTCTCTAGAATCTCTCTCTAGATCTAGAGCTCTCCTAAACACAAATGAGCCAAAAGTCTCTAATCTAACATAAAGGCTCCTATTTATAGGCCTTGGCTTTTAATGAGATTTCTCATTATTACAACTATGCCACCTTGCCTTTTTGTCTAGCTATCACTAATATAACGACTCGTTTTCTTCTGTTTCTCGTTACGGCTCGGATTGACGAAGGTGATAGACATAAGTGCACTAACCGACTGCCCCTTGGATATTGCCGCAGTCAATCTCGTAGCGTCTTGTCTTTCTCTCTCTCTCTCTTTGAGTCTTCTTGAAGCTTTAACACGTTTTCATCAACGTAGACTCCCTCTTGCTTGAACAAAATCCCTGTGGATCTGTCTTCAGCTTCTCCTTTCTGTATACTCTTTTCTTCGTCAGGCTCCCCCTTTCGTCAAGTTTCCGTGCTTTTGGGATCGACACCTTGCTTTTCGTATACAAGCTCTTCTGGGATAGTTACATGGCTTCTAGAATCCACGCTTCCTCTTGCGTTGAGCTTGTCTTCAGACTCCCCCTTAGACTCGGCTTTCGGGATCGTAATCTGGACTATCCGCAATCACTCAAACATTCATAAATACAATGTTTTCATATTATCAATTAAATTCTCTAATCCACTCCCCCTATCAACAAACTAAATGATTTAGCAGCATTAAAGAATCCAACTCCCTCACAGTTAATCATCCAAGTCCAAATTAATGACCTTGGAGATATCACAAACTGTTTTTGAAATTTTTGATTTTAATTCAAGTATCAAATTAATGAACTTGTTTTATTTTCAGAAACACAATCAGCTTACTTAAATTTTGAAACTCAGCATCTCAGACATCGGTTGTCGAAAATAAAGCAGAATCAAAAATCTTTTTGTATTTTTCTGAAAATATAAAGCAGTAAAGAAAATATGTACAAACATATTTACAGACAATATTTGTGTTTGAGTATGCGTCAGAGGATCATATCAGTTTTTGACAAGTCACAAGTACCGTTGAGCTTAGTTACACATTAAGAATTAAACAATTCACTTAGATTCTCGATATACTGATCCACTTAAATTTTCACACAAATTTCAACTGATTCAGGATAGGAATTAGATGTTTTAAGAACTTAAACTCATTCATGTGTCCCACCTCTTGAATATACTCCCGTATCCAGATCCCAATATTCAGTCTTACAGGTGAGTATACCACAGATGATATCTGTAAGGGGTTAGATGCGAAACCGTGAGAGCTCAGGTCAGAACTTCCGTTCAGCAGAGAGATGACGGTTCGACTTTAGGTGTGTCCCCTTTAGAGGATCTTTTTTACAACAGCAATGATTATCAATTTTATTGTTTCATCAATTTGCTGAGGGCGATGCTATGTTTCAAGCAATGCAGAAAGTATTATTCGGGGACTAGGTCAGAACTTCCATTCAGCAGAAGTCCCGGAATAATACCCCAGATATCACTGAGTATAAAGACCTAGTATTTCAGAAAGAGGGACCTTTCAAACGAGATTTCATGGGTTACCTATATATCCAAGTAGTGTTCCCCACGAAATAAGCAAGTTTGAATTTTAGGTTTATATCCCGAAAAAGTTTACTAAATGTATAAAAACCTATCGGCATATCATCAGTGAGACTGTTAACGCTATTTAATCATTACATTTCTTTAGCATACTGTAACTGTCTACTGATTTACTATCATTTCCTCTTTTTACACAAAAACTCAATTTTTGAATTTTATCATGTTTTTGGTTTTTTCAAATTTTCTAATGTTTTTGTATTTTCTGACAATTTTTCTCCCCCTAAAATGCAAAACCATTAAAAGAAAAATTTGACAACACGATGCTGATAGCTTTGTCTCGCCATCCATGTTCTGCTAACTGTGCACTAAATTACACTAAAAGCAGTAATTACCCCCATGATTTACAACACATTGATTTTTACAGTTTGAAAATTGTTTTTCAATCTGGTGAAAGTAATCATGTTTGTTCAGCCGTGAGGGTTTCGGCGTATTCAATCAACATATATTTTTGTAATTTTCTATTTTTGACAAAAATTAAAACAAACATATTTTTGGTTTTTCAAATTTTAACAAACTAAAAGTATATTTTTTTTTTGTTTTGAATTTTTCAAATTTTTAGGGTTTTGAAAATATTGTTTATTTATGTACAGAAAGACAAATAAAATCCCTGTTCAACCAAACCAGGGTCCAGCAGCAGCCTCTTCCTCCTCTCCATGTGCCAGGCTGCTCAAGTTTCCATTTTCACAGTCTTTGGTATTCTTGAGCACCTGCACATTCAACTAACTGAATTACTTGAATAATTTAGCCAAGGTCTGTTGAACCTTAGGCATTTCAACACAATAATTTTCATTCAATGCTGGAAACTTTTTGCCATCATTCACAATGATTTTATCAATTTTGACTTCAGCTTTCTCATCTTTTACCGAAGTCACTTGTTTCTTAACAGACCATGTTTGATCTTTCGATGTACCTCTTTTGTAAAAATGTGAATCTTTTTGAACAATTTGTTTTTGAACAACATTTGGTTTTGCAAAACTATTGGGGTTTTGTCATATCAACTGATGTTTTCCAACTTTGTGTTGTTCTGTATCTGGGTGTGTGAGAATTCCAGGTCTGTCTTGAATTGAACCTGTTCGGGTTGGATTTCCAATTTTGATTTGAAGCAAACTTGTTTGTATTGTACCTCCAAGTTTGTTTCGAATCAAATCTGGTTGACCTTTGTTTCACATCCTCAGATTTCTGTTTTTCAACATTTTCAGACTTCATTTTGTCAACATCCGCAGGTTTCAGATTTGGACACTTTCGTGCAAGATGTCCTTTTTGATCACATTTAAAACATGTTCTCATGGACACATCTTTGACCTGTGGTTGTTGTTTTTTCTTTTGTGCATGAAACTCATCATTAGACTGTCTCATTTTGAGTTCTTTTTCTTCAGCTAAACTGTTTCCTTGAACAAAACTCATTTTTGCCTGATAATTTGGCGTTTCATTTTTGTTTCGATTCTGTTTCTTCCTATAACCCAACCCAGCCTTCATGTTTTTCTTCTTGAAACCAGGTTTGTTATACGAACCTTTATGACTCTTACCACTTGTAGGACTGGTTTTGACTCCAAAACGATTGCGAAACGAACGTATGACGTGCGGAATCCGTACACGAACGTGACCTAACACACACGATGTAATATAAACGTGATTCTATATAAGATTTGATAAAGTACAGCACCTTGAATCACTTTCTCTCTCTAGAATCTCTCTCTAGATCTAGAGCTCTCCTAAACACAAATGAGCCAAAAGTCTCTAATCTAACATAAAGGCTCCTATTTATAGGCCTTGGCTTTTAATGAGATTTCTCATTATTACAATTATGCCACCTTGCCTTTTTGTCTAGCTATCACTAATATAACGACTCGTTTTCTTCTGTTTCTCGTTACGGCTCGGATTGACGAAGGTGATAGACATAAGTGCACTAACGCAAGTCTTCCAACATTGAAGGTTGGAAGCTTGGTGGTTTCAACACTTAGGACAAGTTTGGGCCAAATTTTAGAGAAGGTTTAAGCTTGTTTCTTGGTGGAAATCAACCTCAACACAAACGCATAACTATGAACTTAGTTAGAAGCTTGGTGGGTACAAGATTTCACCAAGTTTTAACTAAAATAAACATGAAATAAGAGTAACATTCATAACAGAATTTTACGTCTTCTTTGGGCCTCAAATGTGGTGAGGTTCCACCTTAGTTTGCCATGGCGAACTTGTGGAAACCTTCCTAGAGGTTATCCAAGAAGTTTAGACGAGAAAAGAAGAAGAAAAGAGAAGAAAAAGTGAGTAAAGCTCACAGTGAACACTTGAAAGTTCACTGATTTGCTTGAAGGTCTTGAGAGAATGAGAGAGCTTTGAGAGAGTTTGAGGTGAGTTTGAAATGATTAAGTGTGGAAGGAGGCTCTTATTTATAGGCTAATATTAGGGTTTTATCATTTAATAAAGGTGGAGGTAGTTGGTAGTTGAATTAAAGTTGTAACAGAAGGTTACAGAACCTTTTGTAAGTTAGTGCGTATCAGACAAGTTCTCACGCGCACGATACGTCTTCTTTGGGCCTCAAATGTGGTGAGGTTCCACCTTAGTTTGCCATGGCAAACTTGTCGAAACCTTTCTAGAGGTTATCCAAGAAGTTTAGACACGAAAAGAAGAAGAAAAGAGAAGAAAAAGTGAGTAAAACTCACAGTGAACACTTGAAAGTTCACTGATTTGCTTGAAGGTCTTGAGAGAATGAGAGAGCTTTGAGAGAGTTTGAGGTGAGTGGAAATGATTAAGTGTAGAAGGAGGCTCTTATTTATAGGCTAATATTAGGGTTTTATCATTTAATAAAGATGGAGATAGTTGGTAGTTGAATTAAAGTTGTAACAGAAGGTTACAGAATCTTCTGTAAGTTAGCGCGTATCAGACAAGTTCTCACGCGACGTAGGGGCTCCTCACACGAAGGAGGTTCCTTCGTGTGGAAAGGTGGCTCGAAAGGGGGGGATGGACGCGAAGGAAAAGGTAAAGGGTGAAAGCCCGTTGGGTTCGTGTGAGCAAGGGGGCGAAAGCCCCTCTTTGGGTTTTGTGGTTCGTGGACAACAAAAAGGACACGGAAGTCCTTATGGCATGAAGCCACTTATATTGTTATTGTTATTGTTAGTGTTAGTTTTAGTGTTAGTGTTAGTGTTAGTGTTGTTGTTTGCGGCACAGAAGTCCACGAGGTGGTCCCTTATAACAACCCTCCTAGAACCCTTAACGTGACCCTAAAATGTTCCTAAATATACCACGTAGATGAGAAACGGACCCAGAATACACTTATATTTATAAAAAACAAGAAAACCGAAGTCTAGGAATCGCTCGCGGGCCGCGACCCCCTTAGCCTTTGGCTTTCGCGGGACGCGAGCCCAGTTGCTTGCGTGGCACCCCTGACGCCACGTGTCCGAACACGTGTGGAAGCTACTAGCCTGACTCATCAGGCCTACCGCCGCCTCTAGGGTCTTCGCGGGCCATCCCCCAGCGACAGCAACCAGACCACCCCCCAAGGGGCGAATGGATTCAGAGCAGAAAACTAATTAGGATGAGGAGTTTAATCAAGGTTGCAACCAATATGCAGACCGATAGAACTTCTCACACTAATCGGATTTGGCCTTCATCGTCGAGCACCCTTGGCAATGGCAGAGAGGGTTTTTTAGGTTTTTGAGGTTGTGTATTACAGAAAGTTTGAATTAGTTACAAACCTGATGTCACAAAACAAAACAACCCATCCCTATATTTTCTTTTATTGTTCAGATCCAACCCAACCAATTACCCACATTGAAACAACAACAATCAACCTTTCTTACTCTATAGATAAAAAACTATCCGGACCCCATTGTCCATACGTTTGAATGGGGGATAAAACTGCAAGAGTAAATTCATTTTAATTATATAAAAATATTTTGAGTTCGTGGAAGCATAATCTACCCACAATGGAAAAAAGCAGAAACATATACGAAACTATGTCACATGTTGATGTTGGGAATATAGGGCGATTAGCATGATGAGAGGTGCCCACTTTTCCTTACGTGTGTGATAATTATTTTTTCTGTTTGAGTAAATTACAACCGGTGTCCTTTACGTTTGCATTAAATTACAATCGGTGTTCTTTAACTAAAGAAATTACAGGCTCTGTCCTTTATGTTACCGGTTTTTAACACGTTATGTCCGTTAAATCTAACCTAGTTAAGTTTTTTTTTTTTTTTTTGGTTAAGTCTTACTGTGCGTCTCAATTTTATATTAAAAAACAAAATAAATAAATCTCCTTTATCCCCTCCATTTTTTCAAACCAAACCAATAAATAAATAAATAAATAAACGATATTTTGGAAGAGTAAACTTCCGTTTTGCTCCCTGTGGTTTGCTCACTTTAACGGTTTTGCCCCGAACCTTTCAAAATAGCCATTTTACTCACTGATTTTTGAAGGCCTTCATGATTTTGCTCCTCGCCCCTTAACCTCATCCATTTAAGTGGTTAAAGCATGTCACGTGCAAATAACCTGAGGGGCAATTATGTCTTTTCCCAACCCTGTCTTTAAAATTCTAACTTAAAACCCTAACTACACTTATTATAATATTCTTATCCCCCATTTCTAGACTTTTATCTCTCAAATCGATACCTTATTCTCCCAAATCGAAATCATTCCCAAACCATAAACATTCTCCAACATACCGATACTATTCCGACGTTCTTAAGGATATCAAAGCTCTGCCAGAGCTACGATACCACCGCCGACGTCCTCTTTCTCTCTCCTCAGACTCTCTCTCTCTCTCTACAACTTCTGAATATAGGTGTGTGTGTGTGTGTGTAGTAGAATGGCGCGAAGAGTGAAGGGGGCTCTAATGTGTGAGATAGGTTCAGTTGGGGTATGTGAATGCAAGACGCCGTTAATCGGCCGGGCCAGCCGGAAAACTTTGTCGGAGGTCGGTCTGCAGAAAGAGGAGCAGGGAAATTTTTTTAGAATAAGAGACTAGGTTTTTTTTTTTTTTTTTTTTTTAATGAAAGAGGTGGGTGAATAAAATGTTTATATAAACTTAGGGTTTTGGAGGTGTAGGTTAGGTTGGGTTTGGCCCATGATGGTCGGGTAGGGGTGGTGGTGGTGGTCCGATGGAGGAGGTTCAAGGTGGTGGTCGGGTGGGGGGCGGTGCACACGGTGGTGGTGAGGTGGTTGTCGGTGATGGAGAAGATAGAGAGAGTGTAGAGAGAGAGGATAGAGAGGAGTTAGAGATAGAGAGTGTAAAAAAATGGATTTAAGGAATTAATAATGGATTTTAAAAAATCAATTTAAATACAGATTTATAGAATTACCATAATACCCTTATCTTTAACAAACATTTTAGACAGAGTTAGGGGCGGGGAGTAAAATGGAGATAAGTTAAATAGATCAAGGAGTAAAATGACTATTTTTAAAGTTTTGAGGCAAAATCGTTAAAGTGACCAAACCACAGGGAGCAAAACGGAAGTTTACTCATTTTGGAATTAATCTTTGTTTTTTATCAAACCAATCAAAAGAACTGACCACGATGATGTTAGAAGCTTACCATAATCTATGTGGTTTTGTTCTAGTGCTTGTCGTATGTAGAAGGCACCCATTGCAATGTTTGATTCACGTTCCTTTTTTCTGTAGGGTTTTTTTAATGAAGTTTTAAGAGACATAGACATTAGCTATGGTTTTTGAGATAAATATGAACAAGCAAATGTTATCAGATGTAAGGGGGAAATCGAAATTCATGTTAAATGGAGATGAAAAGACCATGTTGCCCTCATGTGAGAGACACATGATAAAACTTAAACAAAAAACTAAATTAGGTTAGAGCTAAAGAACATAACATGCTAAAAACTGGTAACATAAAGGATAGAGCCTGTAATTTCTTTAGTTAAAGGACACCGATTTTAATTTGATACAAACGTAAAGGACACCGATTGTAATTTACTCTTTTAGTTATTATAGTTTGAACTTAGGTTAGGTTTGGTTAATAGGCTAGGAATTAGCAGGCTAGTCATGTTTAATGAAATAATGGGTTAACGTATTAGGTATTTGGGTTAAGTTGGGTAGTATATGTTTATATAATTAGATAGTTTTTTTTTAAAAAAAAATCATAGTTAACTAAAAAATTTGAAATATAAATCGATAACATTTTTTACCTAAGGTGTGAGAACGAAAAATTCCAAGGGGTGCAGATGAAAAATTCCAAGGGGTGCGGATGGGATTTTCAACGGAAAATAGAATTAATTTTTTTTTTCGTGGTGCGCCCGCCCACCTTGGGTTGGGGCCTGGGGATGGGTTCGCCCCTGCCCAAAACCAATGGAATACACGATTCCCAACAGATTTTGAGCCGAGTTTGGAACAGATTTTTGTAATCGCGCATGAAGATGGGATTACCAAACCCTCCTCATTGCTATTTTAATGTAAAACCGCACCAAAATCAACAACAAAGGTGCAATATAACAAAGCAAACACGATAAATAAAACTGATTTAACATGCCCAAAGGTTCATAATGCATAACCAAAAGACCAGTTCAAAATAGATTACACACTCATACTAGACCAATAGCGCCAACAGGTGGTCGTAATCAGCCACAATCGTAAATCACTTATTCATAGATCCACGGGTGAAGGCTGCTTGACCAGTTGGCAACACCCTCAGGGAACCACAGACCAATCTCCTTCTTTGCACTTTCAACAGCATCACTTCCGTGAATCACATTTCTGCACATCAATCAAACAAACCCGTTACTCGTTCATCAAAATTGAACACAGTGGTCAATGGTAAAAAGTCAAACATCCAATATAATCTTACCTGCCAATGTCGATTGCAAAATCACCACGGATGGTGCCAGGAGCAGACTCAGCAGGGTTTGTGGCACCAATGATCTTGCGTCCGGTGGTAACCACATTCTTGCCTTCCCAAACCATGGCAACGACGGGTCCGGAGATGATGTACTCAACTAGTCCGTTGAAGAAAGGCTTTGCGGACAAATCAGCATAGTGCTTCTCGGCAAAAGCTTGGTCGACGGTCAAAAGTTTCAATCCTAAAACAACAGCCAAATTATAAAGTACTTCTTATCGTGTTTAAACCTTTAACAGTTTAATTTGCATTCTATAAGTGTATACCAATCGTTTACAGAATCTTGTAACATATGGTTGTCTATCGCAACATTTTCCATTCTGGTTTACAACTTAAGAAAACATAAAAAAACATCAAATGCTATATTGAAAATAACGGGTTAAGTTATTCTACAAAAGCTCTTAATTGTAAGAAGGCTTTATAGAGTGACAAGTGTCCAAGATTATTTTTAGGAGCCTTTGTACACTTCTTATTTTTAGGAGCCTTTGTACACTTCTTATTTTTAGGAGCCTTTGTATTTGATCCTAATCCTGAAAATAACATTATTAGAGTGATAATCATTTTTAAAATCATTTATGTTTGTCAAAAATTGAAGTGTATGTAACTCATCAACAAAACAAATTTGTTAAACAAACATTTGACTAGTAATTTTGTCTAGATATCCTCTAAAGTGAATAAAACAATAAATTGAAACCATAGCTAGTAAAATATTAACCAAAAAATATAAGTTTAGTCTGATGTTTTAGTAACTTTGCAATTTAGATGGAAAGAAAATTATTGAGTTAAATGCCATTTTAGTCCTTGTGGTTTGGGCCATTTTACCAGTTTAGTCCAGGTTTCATTTTTCACCGGTGGGTCCAAAAAGGTTTCACTGTTGCTATTTTGGTCCACTGAGTTAACTTCATCCATTTTTTATGTTAACGAGAATGAAAATTCGGTCATTTTATATGTAATAATTATGTTAACTAGAAGGGCAATTCGACAATATAAAATGACCGAATAGCGGTTCTCGTTAACAGAAAAAATGGATGAAGTTAATCCAGTGAACTAAAATGACAACAGTGAAACCTTTTTGGACTCACAGGCAAAAAAATGAAACCTTTGGCCTAAACTGGCAAAATGACCCAAACCACAAGGACAAAAATGCAATTTAACTCAAAATTATTGGTATTTGGCAACTTTGCTATCTAGATGAGACACGCCAAACTGAAAATTAAAAAAATTGAAAACTTTAAAATAACTATCCCAAAATTTAATCATCGAGTAAAATTTCTAAATCTTGATGTAACAATCATATCTTTAAAATAACTATCCTAAATCTTGATGTAAAAATTATAACTTAAAAATCAAAAACACCCCTTATTAATCACCCAACTTGTATCTTTTTTTCAATATTCAATGATCAAGTAAAAGCAAATCAAAAGGCAAAACACATGGTGAACAATACAATCATACCCTAAAACAATAATTCAAAGGACCCATTACTTCCTAACATCCTTTAATCACATTCTTTAATCTTTGTGTGAGCGTGTAACAAACAACTTTGACCAAATAATAATCAAGTAAAACTTGTACCTTTCAAAGCGAACCCTTTCTTCTCAAATCTACCAATGATTTCACCAACCTAAACAAAATCAAACCAATTTCACCCTTAATCAACAGTAACTTGTACATCACGCATCAAAACTTGTACACCAACAAAATTGTTCATATAAAAAGTTTCAAATAAAGAATCAGAACTTATACGCATCGAATCTTGACTAAAGTTACAAACGGATTCAAGATTTATAAAACCCTGATCGAATCTTGACTAAAGTGAAGGATGAAGACTTACAAGGCCTCTTTGAACGCCATCAGGCTTGATCATGATAAAGGTTTGCTCCATCTTTGATTTGTTGAATTGGGTTTTTTGCAAATCGAAAAATAGCAGGGTGGGTTATAGGGTGGTTTGCAGAGAAAAAGATGATTTATAGTTCCCAGTGATCAACGATGGGTCAAACTCAAACCCTAACCCTAAATTCCAGGAATATTCGTTCGGTTTTTTTTTTTTTTTAAACCGATTTTAACCCTCTTTATATCTGTATTTACGAGTTACTATTGTTGTTTGATGTGGTCTTGAACCAAATAAAGAATGCTGTATCTAACGGGCCCATAAAAAACTTGAGTAAAGCATTTTAGGCTGGACTCATGAAGTGGGCTTGCTATTCTTTGATATTTTGATTTAGAGTTAAATGTCATTATAGTCTTGTGGTTTGAACTATTTTGCCAGTTTAGTCCAAAGATTTGAAACGTTGTTATTTTAGTCCAAATAGTTTCAAGCGTTGCCATTTTAATCCACTGGGTTAACTCCGTCCATTTTTTATATTAGCTAGAAGGGTAATTCGATCATTTTATACGGTTAAATTGTCATTCTAGTTAACAGAATTACATATAAAATGACCGAAATTCCCTTCTAGTTAACAAAATAAAGGGATAGAGTTAACCCAGTGGACTAAAATGATAACGTTTAAAACTATTTGGACTAAAATGGCAACGTTTCAAACCTTTGGACTAAGCTGTCAAAATGACCCAAACCACAGGGACTAAAATGACATTTAACTCTTTAATTTATGTAGTTTGCATCCAATTCTGTACTTTGATTAATTTCATGATATCAAACCGTTCATGAGTCTAGTAGTGAGGACCACTTCGACTTGATCACAAACACATAGATGTAACCCGAATTCTTTAATGCATTCGGTGATCTTCACCATTCCCGATCTTTAGCCTTTGATCCTAAATAGAGCTTCACCAAGCTCTGAAACCACTTGTAATGTTTTAACTAGTGAAATCGACGAACAAAAGTAACACTCAAGAATACGAGCATCGGCTCAAATGCACGAGCGACTCTTTTCTTTAGTTAAACTTTGACACACAAATTACAAAGATGGAGTCTTCGACTTAAACAATTAGAAAAATAAATCTAGACGAGCGTTTATATAGCACCCTCTATAAGCAAACATATTTCAATACAAATGATACCAATTCCGAATCCAAATCATATAAGATAAACATCAAATCATATAAATATTACGAATTGGACTCGAAAAGTTGACTCGCATGTTACTACATCCAATAACTCCAACTCAGGCCCAGTCGCATCCTCTTGCTCCATAAACGTCCACTCAGGCCCAGTCGCACCCTTTCGCTCCGTTAGCTTCAACGACTCTGCCCCAACCGCATCCATTAGCTCTGGCTCAGGCCAAGTCGTGGCCCAAGCCTCTCTTCCAGCCTTGACCCTGCTCCTGTCATAGGTTTCGTTTGACTTAAGCCTAGTCGCAGCTAGTGCCGCCTCCAGCCGTGAGACACCTCCAATCGTGGACTCGAAGGCTCCAGCCACGGCTTCCACTTGGTCACAACCACCAAGCCACTTCCAACCATGACACCAGACCGTAACTCAAGCCCAGCGACATGTTGGCTTTGACTTGAGTTCAATTGCAGCCTAAGTGCTCCTTCGGTCGATGATGACTTGCATCAAAATAAACACAACCCAATCATCAAAACCATTAGATGAATGATTGCTAAATTCAGAAAATAGTTCAGAGTGATACTCATGACTGGCATATAGTTGATGCTAGAAGTATAAACCAACTACACATTGATTTGCAACCTCTTAATTGTTTTTGATCTTGTAGAAACTATGTGTATGGATCCGAAAAGAAGAATCACAGCCACACAAGAAGTAGATCATGCGTATTTGAAGAATTGATTTCTTGTTAAATCTCTTTACTATCTTCACCGTTCAATACGACGAAACCAAAAGTATTAGATCAGGTTACAGGTATTCAAATTACTCAAACACATGATACGATTCATATATGGTTTAGTGTATTTGATATAGTTGGTATATATGTAAGAATGTGTGTAATATCATGTTTTGGTCCATGAGGTTCATCTGGATATGATGACGAGGACATAAATGATTTCGAGTTTGGATTTTTATCATACAACCCCAAATCTACACAAGGAAATACCTAGTCAACCCGTCCTATATACATATATAATTAATTTATAATATAATCCGAATTGTTTAAACTTTAAAGTAAATGATTTTGGTGTCGGTGTTATGAATAATAGAATACATCAGACGTTGTGATATCTTGCAAGAAAAAGTGAGATTACTTAAAGAATTTCTAACTTCTCTCATCAAGTGTATAAGTCAAAATGAGATTGTGGTGGCCACTTAAAAATGGAATAAATGAACCAAAGTACTATTTGATCATGTCCCCATTCATTTAAACACACATTAGTAATGCAAGTCAAGAAAAGTCATAATTCCTTGTTCAAACATTTACATATCTGAATGAATAATGAAAGAAACACACACGTATATATAAACAATTTTATTCAATTACATATTAATTTACCGATAAACTTTCTTAGTTTGCCTTCTAAATTGGTATTTCATTTAGGGGTTTTTTGGTAGCTTTTCAATAATCTATTAGAAGACTACCTCTGAATCAGTTAGATAAAGTGTGTTTCATTTAAAACACACCTCTTAATAGTTTATGAAGCCTTATAAGAGGCGACCTTTTAATCGGTCATGCCTCTTAACAATTCAACTCAAAGTTATCAAAAAATCCCTTAGTTAACTTTTAATTAAATTATATAGTTATTAATGTAAAGAATTAAACTATCACTTAAAACTAGTTGTAGAGTTCTAATACCAAAAAGGATTTACTAGTTGTTGGTTTATGAAAGGTAATATTGTGATGAGGTGGTTAGTTGGTGAAGGAATGCTATGTTTCACCATATGAATAATATGGGTTCTTGTTTTATGAAAGGTCTGATGTGCATTGCACCCAAGGCCCCAAGGGAACAACACCATGGAAACCTCTTGCCTCTAGGCTCCATATGCCCCCCACTCTCTTTCTCTCTCTCATCATTAGAATTAAATTTGTTTGTGGACTTTTGACATTGATTGAGATAAACATTTTTCATGATTACTTCATGGAATTCATCCCAACTCTCTTCTACCCTTTCTCTCTCTATACCATCTCTCCCAAACTTCTTCTCACACAAACTCCTCTCTCTCTCTCTATCTCTCTTTGGAAACTGGTGCAGAGACGTGTTGCTTCAAGTTGTAAAATTCTCTACTCATTACAACTTTGAATATCAAATGAATAATCATGAGGGTGTCGGGTCCGTGGGTATACTTTAATCTTTACACATATTAATCATGGAATAATGTATTTTTTTTTGAACGGCGGAATAATGTATTATAATTATAATATATATATATATATATGTGTGGTTACACACCTATCATTTTCATTTTATACCTATATATCTTTGTACGTATATACTTAAAATCTAGGATTGATATAACGATGATAATCACAAGTGATTTGTTAACGTCAAATAATTGTTCGATTGGTCTAATCATTTTTACAACAAATTACAATCTATATATATATCTAATAAACAAGTTACGTCATTTGTCATAATTCTCAACTGTTTTTTCTGTTTCTTTTATTTCATCAATTTGTATTTTATTTTCTTAGTCTAAAAAATTACTTCATAAATTACATCTTTATCTCATTTTGTAAAAACGAAATAATTTAAGAGACAAAAATGGCTTGTAATTACCTCACTAACCAAGGAGTTGTAAACTGATTTTATAATTAATTTCTGTAATCATAGCTATCTCAGACTTTTCTTTTTGTTTTTGTCATGGCACATTTGTTAGTTACTGTAAAAAAAGTTCAATTTAGCATGTTCAAATTGTTGTATTTGTAAGAGTTTTAGACACTAAGTTAAGAATAAGAACCTTGTTTGGCCCGTACCTTCACTGATTTTAATAAAAAGTAGTCTATTTTTTTTTATAAGAGTTTTTAATAGGAATTTTAATTACTCGTTTCTTCTTATTTGTTGCACGCTCATTAACACTTTTTTAACAATTTCATATATAAGGTTACTACACTCTCCAAATCGGAGAGTCTCATTTTGCTCCATCCTGATCAGGTTATGTTGTCTTAACCGGGCCACGCTAGCTTAAGAGTTTGGCTTTTTTTGGGTATTTTCCCCGGGAAACCATACCGTCAGCTGTCACTTGAGATTCATTGTACCACCACAAAAGCAAAACTCTCTGTCGTAACACACGGTCGGAACAAAACCGGGTGAGCTCGGGAATCGAACTGACAACCTCACACAAAGCCTAATTCAAACCATTCATTGCCTATATCCACCCTCATATTACATAAGTGAGAATTGAATTTGAGTCTCTATGGAAAAACCCAAAACTCCTACCACTAGGCCACAAGTAGAGGGCCAGAAAAAAAAAGACAAATATATCAATTTTAAAATAAATTATTTTAATTAAATCAAACAAATTCACTATAAAACAAATACTTTTAACGGTTAAAGCTTGTAAAATACCTCAGGTATATGTTTTCGATTTCAGAGGCATTTTAATTTGGAGATACACAACATCTTACGTCTTGGCAAGAAATGGTGATGATTTCGTGTTAGTGTATTTGGAAAGGAAGAAATGATCTTGTTTTCAAGCAGACTAGACGAAGTTCGCAAGATATTCTATGAGAGGTTAAGTCGAGGGGTTATGGGTGGGTTAGAAATAGAACCTCATGTAAATATATTAGTTGAGGGGATTGGTGTAAATACCCATTGTATATGTTGTAATTGGTGGCCCTTTGGCCGTTTGGGTCGGGGGTGTTGTTTTTGTTGTTTGGCCTTTTGCCCGTTTGGGTCGGAGGTATGTTTTCTAATGAAGTTTACTTTTCAAAAAAAAAAAAAAAAAAAAAAAAAACCTTAACCAAAGCTTAGGGGCTGTTTGTTTACTTCTAAACGGGCTCTTAATGGTTTAAAACTCTTACTGATTCAGCAATTAATGGTTCAAACTGTTTGTTTCACAAGCAAATGTCTGAATGATTTAGACATTTGTCTCTGAATGGTTAAGAATTATACAGAGTCTGAATGGTTAAGACCTCTAATTTAAATTGGTTAGACATTTGCCTCTGAACGGTTAAGCATTACACTGGCTCTTAATGGTTCAGACCTATTATTGGTTCAGGACTTAATGATTCAGGCATCAGTTCAGCACTTAACCATTCAGAAGTTGTCAAACAACCCAACTATACTTTTCTTGAATTTTTGTTTGTTAAGTTAGTGAACTAGTAAAGTATAAGCTAGCATATAATAAAATTAGCTCAAATATTGTTCCACTAAATTAACATTGTTCGAATCGAATGTTAAGTTAGTGAACTAGTAAAGTATAAACAGACATATAATAAAATTAGCTCAAATGTTGCTCCACTAAATTAACATTGTTCGAATCGAATATTGTTCCACTAAAACACTAGTTTATATGCAACGAGGACCGGATACAGGATATTAAAAACTATAATATTAAAACCCAGTAACTTGCCTAAACAATTGATCTTTAGAAAACTAAATTAACTAAACCAACAAGCTATTTAATTTTGGTCCGTCTAAACCTTATTAGTTTCGCACGAGTCCGGTTAACGTACAATATTCCTTAACATACGAGCGTATGTTACGCACGTTGTAAAACCCAGAACCCTAATTACGCATGTTGAAAACCATAATCATGCATGTTGAAGACAAAATCAAGCAAACATGCTTCATTACATAATTATAACATGATTCATTACCTAAGTATAACATGCGTGATTATGGTTTTTCAACATACGTGATTAGGGTTTTGAATTTTACAACGTGTGTAATGTCACAGCGTACGCTAGACAATATTGTATTTTACACTTTCACCATATATATATATATATAGAGAGAGAGAGAGAGAGAGAGAGAGAGAGTGGGAGTTAGCTAGAAAGCCTAAGTTTCTTAGAAAGTTTAGGAAACAATAGGGAGGTAACATGTGGCTTTTAGTTTTTTATTCAAAAGGGCATGATGGTAATTTGATTATTAATTTAATTTTGGAATATTATATATCCTAAACTAACTATCCAGATATTTGTGGAAATATATATCTCTTTGACAATTTCAAATCATTACGATTTCAAAAGAGCAGTTATTTTAAATTACGAAGTTCAAATCATTAACAATTTTTTCGCGTTGTGTTTATCAGTTACTAGGTTCATCACAATGTGCTTTAGCAGTTAATGGTTTCAGTTATTGTTTCATCACAATGTGTTTTATCAGTTACTGGTTGATATGATTTTTGGCATTCTTGATGTTGTGTTTTATCAGTTACTGCTTCACGTTGTGTTTTATCAGTTACTGGTTTCATCACAATGTGTTTTATCAGTGTGACAACTCGAGTTTCCGAGATTCCACTTTCGCATTTATTGCACGTTCACTGTTTGTTTAGTTGTTACTTGCACAATTGGTTGCATTGTAACTGTATACGTTTTGGTTTGATAAAGTATATTGTGATTGTGCATGGTTATGTGTTATTTACGAAAGATGTGACAAATACATGAACTTGGTGATGAAACTGTAAATTATATTGTGATGGGTGTGTTTTATGTAAAACATGATACTTAGGGTGAGTAGAGTAGATTGTGAAACCTTAACAACTCTTAACCCTAATCTTCTTCGCTAATCATATCACAAAAACCAACATATGTACTTTCACATCCTCCAATCCTCTCTACAATCATCTTCTTCATCATTGGCAAGCTCTCAATCATCAATGTTTAATGATTGTTTGTTGTTAATCATTGGTTAATTGATTCTTGCAAACCCTAGTTCTACATGTAATAGTCCTATTGTTATTGACTGATTCTGATTATTGTGAAATGGTTATGATTAGTTGTGTAATCATTTGTTTGAAGCTAAGATTCCTGATATGATAAAGATGTTCGATTGTTGATTAGATTACTGCAATGCAAATGTATGAAATTAGGGTTTCTTGATCGTAGAACGTAACTGTTACATTGCATATGAATGTGCGCATGATTGATGCTTGGTCCGACCTTTGAATGTTATGCTTTAAGTCCGAACTTTTGAAATGATAATAAGATCCGAACTTTATATATAATCACACAAGGTCCGAGTTTCTCACAAGACTAAAGGGTCCGAATTTTCATATGAATGATCTAGTCCGACTTTATGTGTGATACATGGAGTCCGAATTTTTGTTTAAGGATTGAAATGGTCCGACTTTTAAAGATACAAGGGGGGATCCGACTTTTAAAGATATAGGGGTCCGACTTTATAAAGATATAAGGGGGGATCCGAATTTTATATATGAATATCAGGAGTCCGAACTTTATATATGAATTCAAGGGTGTCCAAATTTTATATATGGGTTGATGTCCGAACTTTATGCACATAGGGGGGTGTCCGACTTTTGTAGTTAGGACACAAGGTCCGAACTTGTATCATGTAACATGTAAAGTCCGATTTTTATTTAGAATGCACATGGTCCGAATTTCATCATGCATGTGTTGGTCCGAGTTTGTTATAGGGATTCTAGTCCGACTTTTATGCATGGTAACTAGTCCGACTTTATGCTCAATAACCTTGTCCGACTTTGTGATGTTACTTATCCAACTTTTTGTGGTGTTAAACACCTTGTCCGACTTTTGTTATTATATATTGTCCGAACTTTCATGCCTTGATGCCTTGTCTGAGTTTTATGCTTTGATGGTGGTCCGAATTACATATGGTATATATAATCAGAACTTTACAAAGTAATGTATGAACAGAGTTTACTTGCAAACACCAGTGTTAGAGCCTACTGTATGTTTCTGTATGTTTCTGTACATTACAACCTGCTACTGTATGCTACTGTATATGACTGTATGACACTGTGTGTATGAACAATCTATGTCACGCTATTCTGTACACGATTATCACACGGAATCACCGTTGTTTGGACATTAAGGAGTTGTAAACCCTAATGGAACGTAAACACTCACATCGAGTTTATGTGCAATGTACCTTAGGTCGTGTGTAACGGACCTAACCATTTATTAACACTAGAAGCAATAACATACCGAGCAAACCAAGGTGAGTTCACACTCTTTACCAAGGCATGGGATTCCCGGGATAGGGAATGGGTTAAATGATGGAATTGAACAATTTCTCGTACTTACACGGTTACTAGACTATCTACCATGGTCCTCGGGTTAAGCAGGACACTTACGTAAAACCTACGTAAACAAGTACATACTACTGTCTTCCGGAGTCAGGAAGGACACTTACGTAAAACCTACGTAAACTCACACATGCTACTGTCTTCCGGAGTCAGGAAGGACACTTACGTAAAACCTACGTAAACCCCACGCGTACCACTGTCCTCGGGTAAAGAAGGACACTTACGTAAAACCTACGTAAAGCTTGTACGTACTACTGTTCTCGGGTTAAGAAGAACACTTATGGTTACGAATAGTCTAGTGTATATGCAAACATGGGAAGCTCCCACTAATAGAACATACAAACATGGGAAGCCCCCACTAATATCGTAAAAAGGTTTGGGAAACAGGGTAAACGGATTAATCATGTTTTTAACTATGGGAAACCCCCACCATCTATGGATACGTTTTGGGAAACAAGATAAACTGGTTAAACATATTTTTAACATGGGAAATCCCCACGGCAAGTGAGCCAGCTATAGACAAACTACGTTTTCGTAAAACACTTAAAACGTACACCCAACTGTGAACTCGCTCAACATTGTTGTTGACTCGTTGTTACATGCCTTGCAAGCCTTTAGGTGCATATCAAAAGGACTTGCTGTCTGAGAAGCTGGAGTGGTCATGGACCGAGACACATGGAAACGCAATACAAGACTAAGAGCTTACATATGGTTTTATAAACACGTAACGAGTTAAATATGCTTCCGCTGTAAACTGTGAAATATTGTAACATTGTAACACTTGTTGTTTATAAATGAAAGTATTATTTACCTATGCTTATGAGTTCAATGTGATTGATGGTTAAGATCCTAGTCAGTCACGCCTCCAGGCGGTGGCACTCCGCATGTGGATTTTGGGGGTGTGACAGATTGGTATCAGAGCCATTGGTTATAGTGAACTTGGTTTTAAAAAGGGGAAACTGTTTTTGTAAAACCAAACTATAACCGGACAGATTCTGAAAACGGGAATACGACCATGACACTCAGCTCCAGATTGCAAGGTTCGTCTCTCTTATACTCATTGTACTACATAGCTAGTGAACACCTACATACGATAATGCATGTGATTGCACGTTTAGCACACCGATATGAAATTCATGAACATTTTCACGTAATAAGTGACCGATAGGGAGGCCTTTCCCTAAACCTTCATAACCTACGCTATGTGATACTCTTTGATTCCTACTTGAGTGTGGGGAACCATTTGACATGAGTTAAGAGGAGCTGAGATGAACATGCAAATCACAATATTATTGTGGGTGCACACATAATAATAATGTGGGGTGCATGTGAGTCCCGGTAAGGCTTAACAAGTGGAAAAGGGGTTCTGTCCTGTTATTTGATCAATATGAAACATAACCAACCTATAGGGGCCATAGTAGTAATTGTCCCCCTACTCAAACATAAACGTGAACTTCTCAGTTATAGTTGGATCCTTTCGAAACTCGGTGTTGACGAGTATTACCTGAACACCCATTAGAACATCTAGCAAACCGCGTAGAATGTTAGGCGCTTATATAAACGTCCTTGAGTTGGATGTCTCTGCGTAGAATGATTGAACGATACCCTTTCCTGCGCTTATACAAACGTCCTTGAGTTGGATGTCTCTGCGTAAAATGATTGAACGATACCCTTTCCTGTTCCTCCTCGTCTACTGAAACTCATGGATTGACGTCTCCGATCCCGAAGTGTGATCACTTCCGCAACACTCTTGTATCAGATAGCGAACCACTTGAACCACTCGTAATGACGACGGACAGGAGGATGAGCGTAGCACCTTACCGACCTCTGTACGGGTTAAGTTAAAACATCATCAACCCAAGGAACAATGACAGTTTTGGGAGCTCTAGTAGCATTAGCAACGACACTGGATGTGGTACTCGCGATGGGCAATTAGGATTGGTATGGACAACACCGAGATTGTAACAACATGGTGGTCTTCGTGCTTTTAGTAATAATTCACTTCGTCACTGTTTGGCTCAACTCTGGTACATCTCGAAACCAAACCTGCTATGGAAACGGCAGATGGCGAGCCTATTGAAAACTCATATGGGTGTAGGAATGCAAACTCGACCTTGTGGGACAAATGATCAACGTCGACCATCCTTCTGCTACCCTTGATAGGTTTGATGCAGTAGCCGTGTGGATTGGCCACCTAGATATCATATGCATACACCCAGTGAGGAGGAAAACTTTGTGCGGAGAAATGTTACCTACTGCAGCGTGTCAGAGCGGCACAATGGTTAACTTCATTTCAGCAAGAAGGGCCAGGAGTGTCTACGGAAGGATTACCCCGCAATGTTAACCCTCAACACGGATGTCAAGACTAAGGAAAGGAGGATCGAAGATCCACCAACTATTCGTGACTTCTCCCTAAATGTTACCCGAAGAACTGTCAGGTTTATCTACACATCGACAGGTGGGATGTCAGACCTGTATCATGCAAGAAGTAACCCCCATTATTGGTATACCTTACTACCTTACACCAGGAAGGTTGCAGGAACTGTCTAATCAACTCCAGGAATTATTGGACTCGAGCTTCGTCGGACCTAGTTTTCGCTTTAAGGAGCCCCGTTATACTCCAGAAGAGAAGTTGTTCCGCACGTGTAACGATTATCGAGAACTCAGCAAAGTGACAGTGGAGTGACAGTGAAGAACCGCTATCCTCTTCCACGTATTGACGGCTTATTCGACCAGTTGCAAGGGTTGAGCTACTACTCCAAGATTGATCTGAGATCAGGTTATCACCAGCTGAGAGTCCGGGATGAGGACGTCTCCAAGACAGCATTCAGAACTCGCTACAGCCACTACGAGTTCCTAGTCATGCCATTCGGGCTAACGAACGCGCCTGCAGTTTTCATGGATCTTATGAACAGGGTGTGCAAACCCTATCTAGACAAGTTTGTGATTGTTTTCATCGACGACATTCTGATCTACTCCAAGAGTCAGGAGGAACACGAGCAGCATCTACGACTTATCTTGGAACTCCTTCGAAAGGAGCAACTGTACGCCAAGTTTTCAAAATGCGACTTCTGGCTTCGTGAAGTCCACTTCCTAGGCCATGTGGTAAACAAGGATGGGATTCATGTTGATCCATCCAAGGTAGATTCGATCAGAAACTGGCCTGCACCATGTACACCAATGGAAATACGCCAATTCTTGGGTTTGGCGGGTTACTACAGACGATTCATTAAAGACTTCTCAAAGATCGCACCGCCGCTTACTCTACTGACACAGAAGGGTGTCACCTATCGTTGGGGTAATCCCCAGGAAACCACTTTTCAGCACTTGAAGGATAGACTTTGCAGTGCACCTATCCTCTCATTGCCAGAGGGCACGGACGATTTTGTGGTCTATTGTGACGCATCGATACAGGGGCTTGGTTGTGTATTGATGCAGAGGGATAAAGTTATTGCTTACGCTTCGCGCCAACTTAAAGTTCATGAACGGAACTACACGACGCACGATTTAGAGCTGGGAGCTGTTGTTTTCGCGCTTAAGATATGGCGATACCTGTACGGTACCAAGTGCACTATCTACACCGATCACAGGAGTCTCGAGCATATTTTCAAGCAGAAAGAATTGAACATGCGACAACGTCAATGGGTCGAGCTACTTAATGATTACGAATGCACCATCAAGTACCATCCAGGCAAAGCCAATGTTGTGGCTGATGCCCTCAGTCGGAAAGATACTATACCTAGGCGTGTACGAGCCTTGCAGCTTACTATTCAGTCTAGTCTTCCTGCACAGATACGAGATGCTCAGGTGGAAGCATTGAAACCCGAAAATGTCAAGGCTGAAGCCTTACGCGGTTCAAGGCAGCGATTAGAACAGAAGGAAGACGGCGCCTACTATGTAACGGGGCGTATTTGGGTCCCACTATATGATGGTTTACGAGAACTTGTGATGGATGAAGCGCACAAGTCTCGCTACTCGGTACATACAGGTTCGGATAAGATGTACCACGATCTTAAAACTACGTATTGGTGGCCAAGCATGAAAGCCCTCATCGCAACCTACGTCAGCAAATGTTTGACCTGTGCAAGGGTCAAAGTTGAGTATCAGAAACCATCAGGCCTACTTCAGCAACCAAAGATACCGCAATGGAAATGGGAGGAAATTCCCATGGATTTCGTTACCGGCCTACCTAGATCCCAGCGTGGGAATGATACTATTTGGGTGATCGTAGATCGACTCACGAAGTTTGCTCATTTCTTGGCAATCAAAGAAACGGATAAGTTCTCTACTCTAGCAGACGTCTACTTGAAAGAAGTTGTTTCGAGGCACGGAGTGCCAACCTCTATTATTTCGGATCGGGATGCACGATTCACTTCAGAATTATGGCAAGCAATGCACAAAGCTTTTGGCTCACGGCTTGACATGAGCACAGCATATCACCCTCAGACGGATGGGCAGTCTGAGCGCACGATTCAAACTCTAGAAGACATGCTTCGGGCGTATGTTATCGATTTTGGCAACAGCTGGGAAAAACATCCCCCGTTAGTGGAGTTTTCGTACAATAACAGTTACCACACCAGCATTCAAGCCGCTCCATTCGAGGCATTGTACGGACGTAAATGCCAGTCACCTGTCTGTTGGGCAGAGGTGGGGGATAGTCAGATCACAGGTCCAGATCTTGTAATTGATGCTACTGAACGAATTGCACAGATACGACAACGCATGGCGGCAGCTCGCGACCGTCAGAAAAGTTACGCTGATAAACACAGGAAACCGCTCGAGTTCCAAGTTGGGGATCGAATGCTACTCAAAGTCTCACCCTGGAAGGGTGTGGTTCGTTTTGGTAGACGAGGCAAACTAAATCCACGGTATGTTGGACCGTTCAAAATCATCGAGAAAATAGGAAAAGTGGCCTACAAACTGAACCGACCAGCTGAAATTGGTGCAGTTCACAATGTTTTCCACGTGTCGAATCTAAAGAAGTGTCTGTCAGATGAGACCCTCATAGTTCCTTTGAAGGAACTCACTATCGACGAGCGGTTGCAGTTCATCGAGGAACCAGTAGAAATCACGGACCGGGATGTTAAGGTCCTCAAGCACACTAGAATACCTCTTGTACGAGTTCGTTGGAACTCCCGTCGTGGCCCAGAGTTCACCTGGGAACGAGAAGACCAAATGAAACTCAAGTATCCCCAGTTATTCAAAAACCGTGCAACCACTACTGAGGCTGAAGCTACTACAGAATTTCAGGACGAAATTCCAAATCAACGGGGGGATGATGTGACACCCCAGGAACACCAGTAAACGATGCAACTTACCTAGCTTCCTCAGTAACCGCATGCTAAATTTCGGGACCAAATTTCTTTCAAGTTGGGGATAATGTGATAACTCGAGTTTCCGAGATTCCACTTTCGCATTTATTGCACGTTCACTGTTTGTTTAGTTGTTACTTGCACAATTGGTTGCGTTGTAACTGTATACGTTTTGGTTTGATAAAGTATATTGTGATTGTGCATGGTAATGTGTTATTTACGAAAGATGTGACAAATACATGAACTTGGTGATGAAACTGTAAATTATATTGTGATGGGTGTGTTTTATGTAAAACATGATACTTAGGGGTGAGTAGAGTAGATTGTGAAACCTTAACAACTCTTAACCCTAATCTTCTTCACTAATCATATCACAAAAAACCAACATACGTACTTTCACATCCTCCAATCCTCTCTACAATCATCTTCTTCATCATTGGCAAGCTCTCAATCATCAATCTTGATCTTCCAATTCATCTAGAATCAATCTAAGGTAAATGTTTAATGATTGTTTGTTGTTAATCATTGGTTAATTGATTCTTGCAAACCCTAGTTCTACATGTAATAGTCCTGTGGTTATTGATTGATTCTGATTATTGTGAAATGGTTATGATTAGTTGTGTAATCATTTGTTTGATGCTAAAATGCCTGATATGATAAAGATGTTCGATTGTTGATTAGATTACTGCAATGCAAATGTATGAAATTAGGGTTTCTTGATCGTAGAACGTAACTGTTACATTGCATATGAATGTGCGCATGATTGATGCTTGGTCCGACCTTTGAATGTTATGCTTTAAGTCCGAACTTTTGAAATGATAATAAGATCCGAACTTTATATATAATCACACAAGGTCCGAGTTTCTCACAAGACTAAAGGGTCCGAATTTTCATATGAATGATCTAGTCCGACTTTATGTGTGATACATGGAGTCCGAATTTTTGTTTAAGGATTGAAATGGTACGACTTTTAAAGATACAAGGGGGGATCCGACTTTTAAAGATATAGGGGTCCGACTTTATAAAGATATAAGGGGGGATCCGAATTTTATATATGAATATCAGGAGTCCGAACTTTATATATGAATTCAAGGGTGTCCGAATTTTATATATGGGTTGATGTCCGAACTTTATTGTAACACCTCGAATTTTTGTGTCCAATAATGTGTTAACACGTGTCATTTGTTTACACGTGGCATTGATATTAAATAAAGGACTAATTTTGACAAACCTTGAAAGTATATAAATTCGAGGGTTATAAATGTCAACAAGGGTAAATATACTGTATAGTAACCCTAAATAACGCTTGAACCTTCAAACGAATAAATCATAGATCGTACGGAAACGAAACGCGGAAGAAAGTGAGAGATTACTAGCTACAGGGGTTAACTGTGTCAACATGTTTAATATTACCTCTGAGTGACCCTTTAACGTTCCCAAGGCTTCGTAACAGTATTATACGCTCACTAGAATATACTGTATAAATTCCGCGAAGTTCCGTCTTAAAACGAAAGAGTTATACTCAAATTCGTATGAGAAGGGTTAAAAACGTCAACAGTGAAAGTTAAGGCTTTCCAAATAATTAATAAACTAACCAGGACTTTATAATGCGGGTAAATAACACGAGGCCCCTATCGGTAAATAACCGAGGGCCAAACCGCAAAGTTACCCCTTCAAACCCGAAAGGTCAGGTAAATCATTACGAAAGATTTCGTTATTAATTACCGGATTCTGATAATCATTACAAAAGATTTTAAAAATCTGAAAAACAGACCTCTCGCGACCCGCGTGAAGGTTAGGCTTAAGTTGAGGCGGGCCGCGAGCCACCTCAATTACGCATCTGATTTCTTAAACTCAGGCGACCCGCGTAAAAGTGCATGGGAACTCCCATGCGGGTCGCGTGAAGTGCCCAGATGCAGAAAGTTGTAGTTTCTTGCCTTTTGGAGCTTGTGAACGATCATACACATAATTAATGGAGCATGGGCGCCCCCTACTCGACCCATAGCCCTCTGGGACACCTACCCATCATCTCTGGACTGTTGTAGGTATTTGTAATGATCATAGATGCTTGGCATTGGCTATAAATAGCCACATTTTGCACATAACATTCACAACACCAAAAACACACATCTCTGGTCATTGCAAGAGCCCTCAAGTCCTCTTCTCTGCTCTATAAGCAAGAACACACTTCTGTAAGTCGTTCACAACCATTTTGGTCATACATTTCCATAGTTTTAGCCTATAAACACAACCGTCGTAACTAACGGTTGTCATTACAATAACTTGCAAATGGTTCAGTCTTATGATGAATCAAAAGTGGTTATAAGTTGGTATCAATGTGGGTAATAAACCTCTAAAAGGGTTCCCCCTGATCACCACTCTAACTATGTCAAATATCGAGTCAAACGTGCGGTTAAAAAGTCAACAGAAAGCTATTTTAGCGATTTATGCATAATCTGTAATGTATATGTTATGAAACCTGTTTTGACACTTATAAAACATGATATTAAGTATATAAACTTGTTTGCGCTCGTTTGAATCGATCATTTGCTATATTGAACCGGTTCGGAGCCGAATGTCGCAAAAGTTTGACTTTTGCTTTGACTTCAGTTCTGACCCGTTTTAGTGAGGTATAGATATACCTTAGGACTCTCTTAGGACCAGGTTACATGATGGTATAAACCTCTGTGGTCGGTTCATGAGTTATCCGAGTCTTTTGCGCATTTCCGTCATTCGCCTAAAAGTTGACCGTAACGGCCTTTTGAAAATAAAACGAGTATTTCGGACACGTGAACGGACCAGAACCTTGCTTACTAAATTATAAGCATGTCCTTAAAGTTTCACGTCAATCCGAGGTCTAGAATGAGAGTTATGCTAAATGGCGCATTTAAAGTAAACTTTATTAATTAACGGCGCAATTAGCATAACACCTATCTAAACCAAGATTTCGTCACCAAAACTTTTACCCACTATATTGAAATAATATTTTGGGAATTTTAAAGATTTTTAATAATTTTTACCTCGCTCATAACCTGCGGTTATGACTACGGTTCGGTAAATACCGAATATGCCCTTTTCGGCCAAAACATGAGTTCTACAAGGTCTTTTGACCCGATTCCAGTTGCTACTGGTTTTAAATAATAAATAAAGTATTTTAAGCTTTATAAGCTGTTCGGGAAACTCAGATTTCCTGTAGAACTCGAAAAGCTCTTTAAAAGTCTTTAAAATGACCGAAAAGCCCCTACGGGGCATAATATTAACTTAAACTCGTTACGGGCATCACGGGAGGTATCCTACTGATAACACAACCTCATTAAGGCATATTGACTTAGGAAATAAGCGTACGACTCTCATGGTTAACCGTTTCGCCTATTGCGCGCACGGTTCGGCTTATGAAACTAGTTTTCATAAATTAGCCGATACGGGTCAAATTATATTATTTGAACCCCAAAATCCAGAGTGTGAACCATTAACCCATATAAAACAAGTCTCTGAACTTGTTGGGTCAGAATCACACTCCATTCTCGGTTTTCGCCTTTTCGCGCGATTAAACCATATCTATATATATCGGAACCAACCGGTCTAGGCTACGGCCACTTTAACGACCCGTTAGGATTCTAAGAGGTTAATTAAAACCTTCGTTCCAGATTAGGAGCCCCAGTAAAAGCTATCGGTGATTTAATCCAAATTAAGGAAATATACTTGCAAAGGTAAATACTTTAACTTATTTCCCCTATATGGGCTTGGGTTACGGTATATTAATACCGCTTGATTGAGCATTATATTCTTCCATCGCTTAGGTGGTTAATTAAATAATATGATCGGCTCATTTAAACAGTTTTGTTGCTTAAAAGCTTTTGGGGGGTTTAATGACCGTTGTCCCGGATATCCTTGGCATCATTTTACGAAATGGCCACGACCATCGACATCCCGGTGTAGGCGTACACCCGGTATATAGTGTCGACATTAAATTAAAAGACGTAGCCGTTGGTTTTTATACTACGGTTTTACGCAAACGTGGTGTGTCTATAAATCTTTAACCCGGCACGACCCGGCCTACTGAACGCATAAAAGAACATGTAAAACGTTCACAAGATTTTATTATAATTTTCCCAAGTTATAAAAGAGTTTGTGCCTTGTGCATTCAAATCAATTTTAAATAAACATTTTCAAATGTGTCAGTTGAATGTATTTACCAGTGTAAACTGACGTATTTTCCCCAAAAAGATTAAGTGCAGGTACTAGACGAAATTGGCTGGTATTAGCTGCCTAAGCATCATGAATAGTCTCGCAAACTCGATGCCGTATCTGAATGAACAATATTTATTTATTTTGATCCGCTGTGGATATATTCAACTTCTGTAATACATTTGATATTACAACCAGAGGTTGAAGTTTATATATTTATCTTAAGCTTCCGCTGTGCATTATATAATTGTGTGGTTTGACTATATTGTTGCCAACATCGTCACGGTAATCCCCCACCGGGCCCACCGGTGAGACACGTGGAAATCGGGGTGTGACATTTATGCACATGGGGGGGGGGGTGTCCGACTTTTGTAGTTAGGACACAAGGTCCGAACTTGTATCCTGTAACATGTAAAGTCCGATTTTTATTTAGAATGCACATGGTCCGAATTTCATCATGCATGTGTTGGTCCGAGTTTGTTATAGGGATTCTAGTCCGACTTTTATGCATGGTAATTAGTCCGACTTTATGCTCAATAACCTTGTCCGACTTTGTGATGTTACTTATCCAACTTTTTGTGGTGTTAAACACCTTGTCCGACTTTTGTTATTATATATTATCCGAACTTTCATGCCTTGATGCCTTGTCTGAGTTTTATGCTTTGATGGTGGTTCGAATTACATATGTTATATATAATCAGAACTTTACAAAGTAATGTATGAACAGAGTTTACTTGCAAACACCAGTGTTAGAGCCTACTGTATGTTTCTGTACATTACAACCTGCTACTGTATGCTACTGTATATGACTGTATGACACTGTGTGTATGAACAATCTATGTCACGCTATTCTGTACACGATTATCACACGGAATCACCGTTGTTTGGACATTAAGGAGTTGTAAACCCTAATGGAACGTAAACACTCACATCGAGTTTATGTGCAATGTACCTTAGGTCGTGTGTAACGGACCTAACCATTTATTAACACTAGAAGCAATAACATACCAAGCAAACCAAGGTGAGTTCACACTCTTTACCAAGGCATGGGATTCCCGGGATAGGGAATGGGTTAAATGATGGAATTGAACAATTTCTCGTACTTACACGGTTACTAGACTATCTACCATGGTCCTCGGGTTAAGCAGGACACTTACGTAAAACCTACGTAAACAAGTACATACTACTGTCTTCCGGAGTCAGGAAGGACACTTACGTAAAACCTACGTAAACTCACACATGCTACTATCTTCCGGAGTCAAGAAGGACACTTACGTAAAACCTACGTAAACCCCACGCGTACCACTGTCCTCGGGTAAAGAAGGACACTTACGTAAAACCTACGTAAAGCTTGTACGTACTACTGTTCTCGGGTTAAGAAGAACACTTATGGTTACGAATAGTCTAGTGCATATGCAAACATGGGAAGCTCCCACTAATAGAACATACAAACATGGGAAGCCCCCACTAATATCGTAAAAAGGTTTGGGAAACAGGGTAAACGGATTAATCATGTTTTTAACTATGGGAAACCCCCACCATCTATGGATACGTTTTGGGAAACAAGATAAACTGGTTAAACATATTTTTAACATGGGAAACCCCCACGGCAAGTGAGCCAGCTAAAGACAAACTACGTTTTCGTAAAACACTTAAAATGTACACCCAACTGTGAACTCGCTCAACATTGTTGTTGACTCGTTGTTACATGCCTTGCAGGCCTTTAGGTGCATATCAAAAGGACTTGCTGTCTGAGAAGCTGGAGTGGCCATGGGTCGAGACACATGGAAACGCAATACAAGACTAAGAGCTTACATATGGTTTTATAAACACTTAACGAATTAAATATGCTTCCGCTGTAAACTGTGAAATATTGTAACATTGTAACACTTGTTGTTTATAAATGAAAGTATTATTTACCTATGCTTATGAGTTCAATGTGATTGATGGTTAAGATCCTGGTCAGTCACGCTTCCAAGCGGTGGCACTCTGCATGTGGATTTTGGGGGTGTGACAATCAGTTACAGGTTTCAGTTTTTCATCACAATGTGTTCTATCATTTACTGGTTGATGTGATTTTGGCATCTTGATGTTGTGTTTTATCAGTTACTGGTTTTATCACAATGTGTTTTAGCAGTTACTGTTTCAGTTACTGTTTCATCACAATGTGTTTTATTAGTTACTGGTTGATATGATTTTTGGCATTTTTGATGTTGTGTTTTATCAATTACCAGTTTCATCACAATGTGTTTTATCAGTTACTGGTTGATGTGATTTTGGCATTCTTGATGTTGTGTTTTATCAGTTACTGGTTTCATTACAATGTGTTTTATTAGTTACTGGTTGATTTGATTTTGTCATTCTTGATGTTGTGTTTTAGCAGTCAGTCACTATTTCGTCACGTTGTGTTTTAACGCTAAAACAAACTACTATGAACACATCTAGATCTGATTTATCATTATTTTTTTGTATGATTTGGTGTTTTCAAATGTGAGGGATTAGAGAGAAAGAAAAAACATTGCGACATTTTTCGAGTTGGTTTTATGATTGGTAGTTATTTCCTTATTAAAACAACTTAATTGACACATTTACCCCCAATCAATTAAATTAGCCTATTTTAAAGATACGTATACCAAAATGATCTTAACCATTAAACACACTCATCTGATGGCCCAGATCGCTTCCTACACTTTCTGGAAAAACACACTTTTCGTAGGATCCCCACTATATACACAAATATAAATTATACATACATATACACACACACCTATATACACACACACATTACACATACATATATAGTTAAATATAAATTAAATTTATAGTTTTATGTATACCACTCTTTTAAATTTTGGCCCATTATATACAAATTTACACCTATATCTATACATACTAGCCCAATCATGCCAATAAAAAATTAATATCAAATCTAAAAGTTCAACCCTAAACCTTTAAATGATAGGTTGCTCATCGCCTCAATGATTCATGTCATTACCCTAAGTCGATCGTCTCCTGCTCTCAGCGTAATTGTTCGTGCAATATGACCATCGCCTCGTCGGCCACAACATTGTTATATTCATAAGAAAAATATTTTGCCTTAAAATGTGCATGTTTTTAAAAACATAAAAACTTGAGACAAAACATTGTCACTATCTTTCTCAGCAAATTTAAATCGGGTGACACTATTGTCCAAATCGCTCGAACTTCGCTCGACGCTCGCTCGGAATATTTAAAGCTCGAAAAATGCCCCCTTGATTTGAGGCTCGGTTTTAAAGGAGCCGTTCTGATCGGTTCGGTTTGTAAACGAGCCAAGCACAAGCAAAGGTCCGCTCGGTTCGGCTCAGCTCGTGAACAGTCCTAATGTGTATATTATGAAACATATACACTGTTAACCTAGGAAGTGTAGGAAACTGGGTGAAATGAACTCCGATTGAGCACATTCCACTGGTGTTGGAACCGATTCGTCGAACCATAACTAGAAACTTTAACCTCATAACCCTAAACCATATGCTAAAATCAAAACCTAAACTATAAACCCTAAAATCTAAACTCTAAACCCCTAAATAATAATGCTAAACCCTAAACCCTAATAAATTGTAAACCCTAAATTAAGCACCCTAAATACTAATGCTAAGCACCAATGTTTCAAAAACCGGAACCGATCGGCTGGTCGGACCGGTTGGACCGAGAACCAGAGGTCTGATCGACCTGGTTCAGGATATTGGACCGGATTTACATCGAACCAAGGATGGACCGGCGATCGGACCGGGAAACCGGCCGGTTGAACCGGGTTATTGAGGGATTGAACCGGATTTTTGCATATTTTTTTCGAAATTCACCATATTAATTTTACAACACCTGTCGGTTCTTACATCCGGTCACACCGGTTGAACCGGTCGAACCAGTGACCAGACCGGTTCGATGTCTGGTCCGGTTCTGAAAACACTGCTAAACACCAAAACTAAACCCTAAATATTACTGCTAAACTCTAAAAATAAAAACTAAACCCTAAACAATAAACCCTAAAGCTAAAACTAGATCCTTCCCGCTGGCATAGATGTACAACACTTACGTTTCAATTTTAAACATATATACAAAGATATATGTATAGTCAAAAGGTTGACAGTATACACATGTGTATATGATGTGTGTAAAATGCAACATATAAAACACATCAATTAAGGCATAAAACTAACCCTTTTTAAGTACTAATGTTGGAAAAAGAGTGTTTTTGTCTTCCTTTTGTATTTTCAGGATGAAATGAGCTCAAAATCACAAAAGAAGCAAAAAGACCACTAATTCTACCATAAATACAAGAAAAGGAACAAAAGTAGACTGCCCGGACCTTCAACGGCACCTCCCAAAGCAAAAAGGAAGAAACAGAGTCTGAACACGCCCCGTGTCCAGCGAACACGGGGGCGTGCCCAGGAAGCAGCAGAAAAGACAAACCAGTAGAAGCTTCCATTGCCCACCACGGGGCCGTGTCCAGCGAGCACGGGGGCGTGGTGAAAGTACAGCAGGCGCATTAATTGTAATTCGCAATTACAATTAATGAGGAGAGAGAGTGTCAGGCGGGCACGGGGCCGTGTCCAGCGGACACGGGGCCGTGTCCAGCCTTCTGTTCAGCCTATAAATAGAGGAGCTTGGCTTCATTCTCTCTCATCCCTTGGCACACCACCTCTCTCACACCTCATCCACCACCCACCACCACCATAACACCATCATCCACCACCATCATCCATTGTCCATCGTAGAGTGTGTGAGTCGTCTCGGGATCCAAGATTGATCGTAAGAGTTCTTGACAATCAAGGCCATGTTTGCCTAAGTCTCTTACATCACTTGGTAAAGACAAGTGTTTAGTATAATACTTTTTATTTTTAATCTTTTGCACTTTTTATTTGGTTTTGTATTAATGACTTTAATAACTAGTTACTTATGTTGAAGGTGATCTTTCCTTATCGTTTGTCCGTGGTGTCTTGGCGTTATTTTACTGTCTATATAAAATAAAAGATTTTCACCATTCATATCTCCACGGTCTATATGGAGGTATGTTGGCTACCTGGTCGGGGGTTAAGGGAACGGTTTGGTAAGGGTCTTGCCCTTGTTCAGCGTTTAGAGGTCCTGCTTGGGACCTGGGTCAAATTTAGTAGGATCTCCTTCAATGCCCATAGGTATTGGATGGCGGGGATCCAAACTCTTTGACCCCCTCATAAGTTAACTACTATTAATACTATAACCCGGCTATTTAGGACTGTATCCCTGCTGACTCAGACTACTTAGCCGAGGGTAACGTCACCGCCAGAAGCGGGGCCTACCATAATTTGCATTAATAACTTAATTCATTATCTTTCAATAATCCGACCCTTTAGGATTGTATCCTTGCTGACTCAAACTACTGGGTTGAGGGTAACGTCGCCTTCAAAAGAGGGGCCTACTACAATAACTAAGATAATCTCTTAAACAAGTGCAAAAGTGCGAAAATAATCAAAGGTTATACTAATACACGTGTCGGATCCAAGTGATTCATCTTGTCTATCTGTTTTTATTTTATTTTTATTTTCAGCATTTAGTTAGTTTTTATTTTTCTTAGTTTAAAACATTTTTCTAACTTTTTGATTTGATTAGACGTTGAGGATAAACCGGTATTAAAAGCTCTTGTGTCCTTGGACGACCTCGGTATCTTACCAACACTATACTACGTCCACGATGGGTGCACTTGCCCATATGTGTGTTTAGTGTTAGTGAATATCGTGTTTTATAAATTTAAAACTTGGCTAAAAGTGTAAAAAGGGCTTAAATATACATCAAAAATAATATTACACCTAACGCACATCAAGTTTTTGGCGCCGCTGCCGGGGACACAAGGATCTTAAGAAAGTTAGGAATCAACGGCCTAATCATATTTTTTTTTTTTTAATTTTTTAGGATTTTTTCTTAGATTTTTAGCTTCTGCAGAGCTCAACACGGGGCCGTGCCTGCTGAACACGCCCCGTGCTCAATCATTGGAACTGGCAATCCTGTTTTAAGTCAGACAGTAGGCTGAACACGGGGCCGTGTCCACTCAACACGCCCCCGTGCCCAAGATTCAGTTACTGAAAACAGAACCGTTAGATCCCGGCGGTTGGTAATTTCTGACACAAACATGAGTGATAGTAATTCTTTTTACTTTCGGCACTCTTATGGTTTGTGGTGTCGAATATGTGGAGGCGAACATGAGGAATTAAAATGTTTCTTCCTCACTTATAGGCCCCACTATATAGACCCACCGATTCCTTGTAACCTTAAGAGGGGCGAAAGTAAAAATAAGCACTATTTCTCCCTCGAATGCGCCCAGCCAGATATTCTAGGAGAAATGCTCCTTGACGAGCTATTTCAACTAGAAGAACTACTTCTCAATTGGTCAAAAGAACTTAGGAAGGATTTTTTAGATCCATCCCAAGATGATGACCATGAGGAAATGTTGGAACCGCATTCCGACAACCTCGTTGCTCCCGAAAATACCTTCTTACCTAGAAAAGACGCGGACGATAGTCGTCCCTGTGTCGATTGTGCCGTGAAGGACTCCCCATCGACTTCGTTCGATGCATACATAGACCTGAGCGATTCGGCATACACCTTCTTTAACGAGAGCCCGGGAAAGGGTTGGACTTGTCCACCTAGAATGAAAATAGGAATTACCCTCACCGACAACCTCTTGCGTTCTCGCCTTAGTATAGGACAATTAAGGTATCTTAGGCACTTTGGGGTTGTTCCAACAAGTCAAGAGCCACCCGATATAGATTAGCTCCTTAATAAAGACAAAACTTCATAAGACAGCTTTCCGACACGGGGCCGTGCCCGGCCAACACGCCCCCGTGTCCACCAAAAGATTCCCCTCTGATCAGAACGTCAGAATACGGACAAACTGTGTCAGAATTTCATCTGCACACGGGGCCGTGTTCAGCGGACACGGGGCCGTGTCCAGCAGGCTATCATTTTCTATAAATGCAGCCAAAAATCCTGCACATTTGGACCAACTTGGGGACAGAGATTTGAAGGAATCTTCTCTCAAACAATCCTAGGTAAGTCTAAAAGAAGTTTCCAACAACCCATCTTGTCCTTTCCTCTTCTAGACATTTCCTTCTTCTTCATCTTTCTTCAAAAACTACCATGAAAAGTTTGAATTTTCAATCTTTGTGGTAGGGAACAATGAGTTTTGGTCATAGAATCTTGGAAAAAACATGTTATGTAACACTGTTTAAAGTTATTTACTGTCAAAAAACTTGCATAAACTCAGAAAATAACTTAAAAACCCAAGATTCTTTGCTCCAAAATTCTGCAGAAAGATGAACACGGGGCCGTGCTCAATGAGCACGGGGCCGTGTCCAGAAACTGTTTCGTCATATAAACTGCTTTTGGTTTATTTTTCGTAGAATGGCGAGTGAAAACAGCGAAACATCATCCGTTCATTCCTCAAACAGCCGAAGGGGAAGGAGGCCTTCCGTTGAAGCTACACTTGTGCACTACGTGATAGCGCTAAGGGAAGCTCTCGACGAAATGACGTCAGTAGAGGAGGTCCTCATTGACCGTATTAACGATCTTACAATGGGACTTGAAAGCAGCTTCCAAGAAATTAACCTTTTGCACCAAAGGTTAAACATTTTGGTAGCACCCCCTATGGAACCAGTCCTTCCACAACAAGACTGGAACTTGGCACTCGGTGTTAACAACCCTACCGGGTGGGGAGACTTTCCCGCAGAACCTCCTATGGAAAACCCACAAGAAGTTCCAGCGGAAGTTGAAACTCCTCAAACCAATGCAAACGAGCCCTCTTTTCTCCTCCCAAGGGAGGTAGAGGAGTGGCTTGCCGACATATGAGGAGAACCGTACCCGAAAGGAGGAGCTCTACAAAGCCTTATCTAACCAAGACTAATATCTTCTTGGAAATTTTGCTAAATTAAAATAAAACATAGGGCTAGAACTCCATAAGTCTAATATCTATGTAGTTTTTATCTTAGTGTAATATCTCTCTATGATTTGCAATGTTATGATGGTTTTTATGATTGGTGGATGTTTTGAGAATAAAACACACTCATGGTGGTAATGGATGAAAAAGGGAACGAGAAAAAATGGAACCATGCACGAAGAACAGAGCAACCCGACAAAAATCTCCATCACAGAAGGCTCAACACGGGCCGTGCCCAACCAACACGGCCCCGTGCTGAGCCCCTGCAGAAAAATCACCCAGTTCAGGTAAATGGACACGGGCCGTGTTCAGCGGACACGCCCCCGTGTCCAGGCTTCTGTTTCAATTCTGTAATTTTTGTTACTGGCACTTGACCACGGGGCCGTGCCCAGTGAACACGGGGCCGTGTCCAGGATGCCAGTAACAAAAATCTTTGCTTTTTTTAACATACTTTTATGCATTCTAATCAACCAAAAATATTATTTTTGGACACATTGAGGACAATGTGTAATTTAAGTGTGGGGGGGATGCTAAAACCTTGAAATTTTGCAAAATCCTAAAAACAAGCCTTACACAAAACTCTATTGGAACCGCTAAACACCCCAAATTTTTTCAAAAACTTTTTCATTTTTTTTATTTACTTGTCTTAGTTTAAGTTGGGAAGAACAAGTTCTAAAAAAAGGTTATATTTTTACAAGTTTACAACCGATAGCGTCGTGATAAAAAAAGGAACCAACATAAGAAAATTATGAAACGGCATAACAAGTCTAGTTTAAAATTCGATTATATATGCTTGGTCACATTAAAAACCCATTCCCACAAAAGTGAGTTTTGAGCCTTTATTGAGCAGAAAAATACACATATTCAGATTAAATGCTCATTTTTCGTTTCTTGTGTGAATAGCCGCTCGGTCCTTACAAATCTAGAACTTGCCACGACGATACATTCCCGGTCCTTACCAACTTAAACCCAAGTAAGTAAATGATGGAGGCATTAGGACTAACTATTTTTCTTTCAAAACCATTATTTTTCATTTTTTTTACCTACCCAAAATCCCCCTAGAAAACCCCTTTGAGCCTAAACCTTTCATTTCATTACCCCAAAAACCATTTTTACCCACCAAAAACCTTTTTCATTTTTTTTCACCATTTATTTTAGTAACAAGCTCGGTTTTTCGTCAACTTGCTCTTTCATGTGACATTAAAAAAAAAATGAATGATGATGAAGTCAAAAACAAACAAAAGCTATAAAAAGCTTGTTTGGAGAAATACTTCAAAAATAAAAAGTCACTAAAAATAAGGTACCTCACGAAAACCGACGCTTGTTACGATTTTTCGCCCTTTTTACTAACCACTAACCAACCACCCACCTTTAAACCCAAGCCTTCACCCAAAAAGTCCTCTTGATATTTACAAAGGTAAAAAGTTAAAAAGGAGGAGGATTGATTGCTTGGCAAGCCTATGGAAAGACGTAAGTTCCGTGCCGCTCTCGAGTGATTCACCAAAATATACACCTTCGGCCGAGTGTTGAGTGATCTCCCGTGAGGTATGTGAACTTGTATATAAATGAAATTTTAATAAAACATGCTATGCCCAAATAAGTAATTTATCTTATGAAAAGTTCAAAATAAATCATAACGAATAGGATTGTAAATAAATAAAAATAAAGCCTATAAAAACCTTGGATTCCCGACACTCTAGGACAAGCTAAAAAACTTCTCTTCTACCTATTCCATTTGGGAGTGTAAGCCACATTTAAAGAGTTTTGCTTGAGGACAAGCAAAAGTTCAGGTGTGGGGGTATTTGATGTGTGTAAAATGCAACATATAAAACACATCAATTAAGGCATAAAACTAACCCTTTTTAAGTACTGATGTTGGAAAAAGAGTGTTTTTGTCTTCCTTTTGTATTTTCAGGATGAAATGAGCTCAAAATCACAAAAGAAGCAAAAAGACCACTAATTCTACCATAAATACAAGAAAAGGAACAAAAGTAGACTGCCCGGACCTTCAACGGCACCTCCCAAAGCAAAAAGGAAGAAACAGAGTCTGAACACGCCCCGTGTCCAGCGAACACGGGGGCGTGCCCAGGAAGCAGCAGAAAAGACAAACCAGTAGAAGCTTCCATTGCCCACCACGGGGCCGTGTCCAGCGAGCACGGGGGCGTGGTGAAAGTACAGCAGGCGCATTAATTGTAATTCGCAATTACAATTAATGAGGAGAGAGAGTGTCAGGCGGGCACGGGGCCGTGTCCAGCGGACACGGGGCCGTGTCCAGCCTTCTGTTCAGCCTATAAATAGAGGAGCTTGGCTTCATTCTCTCTCATCCCTTGGCACACCACCTCTCTCACACCTCATCCACCACCCACCACCACCATAACACCATCATCCACCACCATCATCCATTGTCCATCGTAGAGTGTGTGAGTCGTCTCGGGATCCAAGATTGATCGTAAGAGTTCTTGACAATCAACGCCATGTTTGCCTAAGTCTCTTACATCACTTGGTGAAGACAAGTGTTTAGTATAATACTTTTTATTTTTAATCTTTTGCACTTTTTATTTGGTTTTGTATTAATGACTTTAATAACTAGTTACTTATGTTGAAGATGATCTTTCCTTATCGTTTGTCCGTGGTGTCTTGGCGTTATTTTACTATCTATATAAAATAAAAGATTTTCACCATTCATATCTCCACGGTCTATATGGAGGTATGTTGGCTACCTGGTCGGGGGTTAAGGGAACGGTTTGGTAAGGGTCTTGCCCTTGTTCAGCGTTTAGAGGTCCTGCTTGAGACCTGGGTCAAATTTAGTAGGATCTCCTTCAATGCCCATAGGTATTGGATGGCGGGGATCCAAACTCTTTGACCCCCTCATAAGTTAACTACTATTAATACTATAACCCGGCTATTTAGGACTGTATCCCTGCTGACTCAGACTACTTAGCCGAGGGTAACGTCACCGCCAGAAGCGGGGCCTACCATAATTTGCATTAATAACTTAATTCATTATCTTTCAATAATCCGACCCTTTAGGATTGTATCCTTGCTGACTCAAACTACTGGGTTGAGGGTAACGTCGCCTTCAAAAGAGGGGCCTACTACAATAACTAAGATAATCTCTTAAACAAGTGCAAAAGTGCGAAAATAATCAAAGGTTATACTAATACACGTGTCGGATCCAAGTGATTCATCTTGTCTATCTGTTTTTATTTTATTTTTATTTTCAGCATTTAGTTAGTTTTTATTTTTCTTAGTTTAAAACATTTTTCTAACTTTTTGATTTGATTAGACGTTGAGGATAAACCGGTATTAAAAGCTCTTGTGTCCTTGGACGACCTCGGTATCTTACCAACACTATACTACGTCCACGATGGGTGCACTTGCCCATATGTGTGTTTAGTGTTAGTGAATATCGTGTTTTATAAATTTAAAACTTGGCTAAAAGTGTAAAAAGGGCTTAAATATACATCAAAAATAATATTACACCTAACGCACGTCAGTATATATAAAAGAAACCTGAGAGTTGGAACTTCAATCTCCAATTTTTTTTGCATATTCGCTAAATGTGTGGTTCAGAATGCTTCTCGTATTTCTCAAGTAGCCTAGTGCTTCTCACACGATCTTAATCATATATATACACACACACATACACACAGAGTGTTGGGTTCAATAAGAAATACTAAAAAGTGAAGAACCAGGGAATAATGTATTTAATTATTATTATTATTATTATTATTATTATTATTATTATTATTATTATTATTATTATAACACACCAAGGTGGTAATCTTCAGCGTATTGGGTCACAATACGACATTACCATTTTTCTTCTATTTTCATATTATATTTCGTTTTTTATTAGTCTTTACTGTTTGGTTCCTACGCACATTTCCTGCCACAATGTGAATTATTTTTATAAGCGATTTACGTTTATACCCCTAAACGTTAATATATTTATCATAAGAAAGTTCAATAATAATTCTTTTTCTACAAACGATTTACGTTTCGAACCCCGAACTTTAACAGTGTTATCATACAACCCTTAAAGTTTAATAAAGTTAGTTATTTCTTTTTTTTTTAACAAATATTTGTTCTTTTATCTTTTTTTTAAGTTTAGGTCTTTTTTTATTATTTAACTTATTATAATTAAAGCTAACTTTAACTCTATATATGTTATTTAGTTGTGTTGATGTCCATGACATTATAGTCTAGTGTCATCTTAGGGGTGAGATAAGACTAAGAGACCATGAGGTTCTGGGTTCGACTCCCACAAAGGGTTTTTGTTCCCAAATTTATTAGGGTTCCTTCTGAATTGGTGTATAATTATTATTGCCTAGTGTAGATGGATATGATCAGGTGGTTCCGCTAGTGGCATAATGATAATCTAGTGGTCCGTTAGTGATCCAAATTTGCCATTAAAAAATAATGTTGCTTGCTTATTTTACCATCATTTAGGTTAAAACAAACATGGTCTAATTAAACTTTCAATATTACATGCAACAAATTAAATTATTATTTTTTACTTACCTTATTATAGCTAAATCTAACTATTAAGTCTAGACATGCTTACTTAATCATGTTGATTGCTTAGTTTTACCATGCTTTAGATTAAAGTCTGCATGATCTATAATAACTCCTCCATATATTATGTAACATATACATCATCGCTAGCATCCTTGTACCAACCCCGTTGCGAAGCGCAGGCTCCGGTACTAGTTATAAACATTATTCTTTATTCAGTTTTTTGTCGGAGCATTTGCATGTGTAGAAGTCTTTTTAATAAGGAAATCTAAAACTAAAAAAAATAAAATATGTTTAAAAACAGTTAAAAAAACTCTTTTTATACAAAAATGATTTTTATTGGAATAACTTTTACACATCTTTATATGTAAAAGCTTCAAAAATATTTTTGAAAAAATATTTTTGAGCATTTTAAAATTATTTTTTTTATGTATTTAACGTGTTAAAGGCATTGTTTCACGGTTATTAACTCTTTAGCGTTCCCCATTGAACTCAACCCTATATATATATATGTATAAAGTTTAAAAACAATAGTCATTCACGTGCAATGCGTATGCATTACGTGCGCAATTATGAATATAACATGGATGAGTGATTTTGTTGTTTTTTTTTGTTGACCACATACGTGATTATAGTCATCATAAGTGATTAATGTTTTTGTTCATGCGTGATAATGTTTTTCTGTTCATGCATGATTATGATTTAAGTTTTATAGCATGCATAATTTACTATTGTATGTTAAGGACTATTATACGTTAACCTTCTCATTTATATATATATATATATATATATATATATATATATATATATATATATATATATATATATATATATATATATATATATATATATATATAAGTGGCAAATTCATCCCAAAATTATTGAATGACCTAATACAAAAATTTAAGAAATTATACCTTTTCATTTCTGTTCACAAATATTCGATTTTATATATACTTTTCTGAAACCAAAAAGGCACTTTCCTTTTGACCCTTTAATCTCATTGTGGTAACTTTTTATTCTTTTCCCTTTCGGCAGCCCTTTTTAGTGTTCATGAGATTTATGCAATCTTAGAAAAATATACGATCTTTATAGTGTTCATGAGATTTTTCCAATCTTAGAAAAATATACGATCTTTATGTAAATAAAAAACCATAAATATCTAAGATTTTACATTTATTATCTTTTATAAGGCTATAGGGTATGATCATGACCTTCATGACCACCATAACCCTCCACGTCAGTGTCATGTCACTCACTTCTAATCCACAAACCAAAACCACTACCCTAAGGGTGTGGTTATGACCCAAACCACTATCCACTTATTTATTTTAATTTATATTTGTCTAAAAAAATGAAATGATTACTTGAAAAATGGAAAGAATGACCATGGTTGCCATGGTTTAATCCATTCTAACCAACCATGGTGGATTAAGGAAGGGGCTGGTATAGTCTTCCATTCATGTTCCTACATGACAAATCATGTCCCAACTATGACCCCACACCCTTTAGCCTAACAGTGAATTCCTTTAATCATGTCACTTGTGGGACATAAACACATGATCTCTAACTGCATGGAGGGGGTGGCGTGGGGCTTTCTTAACGCCGGCACACTGCCCCGCATAATGGCTTGGAGGGGGTGGTGTCTGATTCTTCATGCGGCGTGGGGCTTGGATGGGGATGACGTGGCATGTGTTGATTTGTTGGTGAAACTAGCCGTTTAACGACTAGATTTAAAAATTAATAATTATTTCCAAAAAGACCATATATACATATTAACCCTCTACAACTTATTTCTCCATACATGTACAACCTATCCAACCTATTTCTCCATACAAACACAATATTTGACTCTCAAATTTATCATTCTCTAAAAAAAGGCAACCCTCAAGTTCATCATCTTCATCGTCATCATCTTCGCTTGAGAAACTTCTTTTATTCTCACTATCATCTAGCGAGGGATCTTAGCTAATAACATCATCGATTCAGAAAGTCGTTCAAAGTATATTTGAAGATGAAGCAGGGTCTTCTCCGAAAATCACAAACAAAATTTTGGCCCAGTGCGAGATAAAAAATTTGGGCCCTATTCGAAAATCTCAATTTTATATAAACTCATCAATCACTAAAATTTATGTGGATGTAATTTAATTAATTATTTTTATACTAAGTTTAGGAAGTAATTTATTAATTAAAGAGAAAAATATTAAGCATTAAATGCCACAAACAAAAAATAAAAAACCAAAAAATAAGCTAAAATAAAGAATTTGGAGATGCCTGGATCAGAACCCGGGTCTCCTTGTTGTTTAAGCAAGGCAGTAGCAACTAGTACAAGTGCTCATTTATGTTATCTCTTAATTCGGTGCATATATATTATATTTTGTACAGCGTAAATTGTATACAACCTCGGAGGGTTTGGGCCTTGTACCGTCGCCCACCCCGCACCCCTTACGGGCCGGCCTTGAGATGAAGGGACCTCACAACCCAAAAGGAGAAATTATGCAATACGTGACCGGCTTGCTGCACATGAGTTATTGGTAAGTGATTATTTTTCACCCAACCCAACATATGATTATAGGAGTTAAGTGATTATTTTTCACCCAACCCAACATATGATTATAGGAGTTTTAGGCGACGTTTTTGTATGAGCCAATGTTTATTTCTGAAAGTAGCAAACGATTTACAAAACAAATATGATTTTTTTCCAAGAAAAACCCGATGTGTGTGGCAGTATGGGGATTTAGTACGTCGCAAAAAGTCACGACCGCAATTAGAATATTGGCTTATGGCACTAGTTTCGACATAATGGATAACTGTTTAAAAATGTCGTAACGATTGGCGAGGGAAAGTCTTCATTATTTTTGTGAGTATGTCATTCAGCTATGCTTAAAAAATATTTGAGAAAACCTACGTTTAGTGACATACAACAAATTTTGGAGGCTCATGAAGATCAACATGGTTTCCCTGAGATGGTCGGTAGTTTAGATTATATGAAATGAGAGTGAGAAGTTTGTCCAACTGCTTGGTGAGACCAACACACTAGTGGATGGATATCATAAAAACCGGCTATGATACTTAAAGCGGTTGAATCACAAGATCTTTGGTTTTGGCATGCATTCTTTGGTATGGCTATTTTGAATAACGATTTAAATACTTTTAATCAATCACCCATGTTCAACGACTATATAAACGATATTGGACCGAAACCTTCTTTTTTTCGTGTAAACGGGGTAGAGTACAAATAAAGTTTGTCACAACCCCCGTCCCCTACCAAATCAGGAACGGGCGGCCGCAACCAGTTTCAGTGGTATCGGTGTTTATCAATTTGGCAGCGGAAAGTTTCATCAGGACCGTAGTTAGGAAATATTTTATTAGAGTTAAACACCAAAATATTTAAAATAAAGAAATGGGATAAAACCCAAGTTTCTCTGATAATACATTTATAAGTGGGATAAAACTCGATTTCTCATTTTGACACATTTATAGAGAATAATTCCAATTATTGAAAACAATTCTCCTTTTTAATTAGGTAACTTTTATTGCCACTTTTCTAAGCCATCGGTGCTCTCCAGCTGGCTTTTATTGGCTTCACACTAAGTTACCTGAAACACGTGTTTAAAACATTTTATCAGCAGGAAATACTGGTGAGTGAATTCCAGTTTAATCAAGTTTAGTAAAAACCATTGTACAGTATTGAGGGCGGTCGCGCAATTACATTTGTTTCCAAGTCATACTAATTACCACCCACGGTACTGTCGTCTCGACTTATGGTTATGTTACTCCTCGCAAGGTAGTAACAAATTTTGTATACAAAACCCCAAATATACCGACGATAATTGTATCCTTACAAATACTCAATAACTGTTTAATATAATTTAATTAAGTGAGGTTTTGTAAAACAATTTGCAAAAAGGAGATTACTCACAAAAAGGTTTATACAAAAAGAGGATTACTCACATTACTATTTTAGGTCTTTCCTTTGTGACTTCCTGGTTATAATCAATTAAATTAAACAATGCACAAGCGTTAGTATAATAACCTATTTTACATTAGTTATACCCTCCCCGAGACAGAAACTCCAATGACTATGTCGGGCAGAACCACGACAGCCGTTACGGAGCCCTAGATCAATCGGGCAGCGTATCTAATACGTAACCTGGGTTAAAATACTTACAACGAGGCAGAGCCTTGCTAATTAGGAGGGTATAATGCCCGGTTATAGGGCCTACGCTACAAAAATTGAGAGAGAAAATTGATTCTGAACGATTTGGAATGAAATGCCGAAGCCCTCCATTTATAGGCCGTTCGACCATGCCGTCGCGCCCCGTGACGCCTTAGGGTCTCAGCCGACGTGGCCCGCGAGAACCAGAAAAGGCGGCGACGGTGCTGTTTCGTCCCGAGGGTGTTGACGCGTGTAGGGACACGTGGCATGAGGTGGCTCCACCACTTAACCTCGAGGTCGCGGCCTGTGATAGCTGAAGGGGTGTCTGTCGCGCCCCGCGACAGACTTGAATTATTGTTTTTATTTGTTATTTAATGATATATAGGTTATTCGGGGCCGGTTTTCGTATACGGGGTGTATTTAAGAGCGTTTGGGGTTTTCTAAAATATTTTAAAGAGGGTTGATATATCTTGGTGTAACTCCTGGATTATTTAATAAAATATACAATGCACTCACATTAAGTATAGTAACCCAATTCAACTTTATCCCTACGTCACGAGACAGAAAGAAATGTTAGAGCCTATGGCCTTATTTATAGTGAATGTTGAAATCGATATCTTGGAGCCTACGCCCCTTTACGGCCACGTAATCCTTCATTTCAATTAATGTTTAATTTGAGTTGTTTCTTTCAAAAATGTACACGTACTCTTCAGATATGAAATGTGTAAAAGTTTATTTAATTATTATTTTAATATATATATATATATATTATAATTAATTCAACTGCTTCACTTATTTGGCGCTTATAACTTCTAAAATATGGCGTGTTATAAGACAATGAATATTTCTTTAGAATAAGAATAATTTTATCTACATTTTGATCCAAATTTCATTAAAAATGGAGTAGGTTCAAATATAATGTATTTTTATTTTTCAATTATTAAATGGTTCCTGGGCCCGTCTAGGTATTTCATATTGCTAACTGATGTGTACAAAATGCAACATATAAATTAGATCAATTGTGGCATAAAACTAACCCTTTTTTAGTACTAATGTTGGAAAAACCTGTTTTTGTCTTCCTTTTGAATTTTCAGAATTAAATGAGCTCAAATGAACAAAAGAAGCAAAAAGGCAGCTAAATCTAACATAAATACAAGAAAAGGAACAAACGTGGCATGCCCGACCCCTCGACAACATCTTCCCAAGCAAAAACAAGAAAACAGAAGGCTGAACACGCCGCGTGCTGAATGAGCACGGGGGCGTAACCAAATGTCAGCAGAAAAGATAAAGTTGTAGAACCTTCTATCACCCACCACGGGGGCGGGCCCAGCGGACACGGGGCTGTGGTCAACTCTAAGATTTGTAGGATATGAGGAAATCTTGATAGTACAGATACGTTTCTACACACGGGGTCGTGCCCGGCGGACAAGGGGGCGTGGTCAACTAACGCAGACAAACTGCAATTAATGAAGAAAGAGAAGAAGGATGGACACGGGGCCGTGCCCGAGCTTCTGTTCAGGCTATAAATAAGGGTGCTTGGCTCACTTGCAAATCATCCCTTGCACACCACCTCTCTCGCACTTCACCCACACTCCACCACCACCACAACACCATCATCCACCACATCATCCATCATCTATCATAGAGTGTGTGAGTAGTCTCGGGATTCAAGATTGATCGCAAGAGTTCTTGACAATCATAGGCCATGTTTGCTTAAGTCTCTTACATCACTTGGTGAAGACAAGTATTTAGTGTAATACTTTTTATTTTTAATCTTTTCACACTTTTTATTTGATTATGTATTAATGACTTTAATAACTAGTTTTATAGGTTGAAGGTGATTCTTCCTTATCATTTGTCCGTGGTGTCTTGGCATTATTTTACTGTCTATATAAAATAAAAGATTTTCACCATTCATACCTCCACGGTCTATATGGAGATATGTTGGCTACCTGGTCGGGGGTTAAGGGAATGGTTTGGTAAGAGTCTTGCCATTGTTCAGTGTATAGATCCTGCAAGGACCTGGGTCAAATTTAGTAGGACCTCCTTCAATACCCAATGGTATTGGTTGGTGGGGGTCCAAACTCTTTGACCCCCTCATATATAAACTACTATTAAAACTTTAACCCGACTACTTAGGACTGTATCCCTGCTGACTCAGACTACTTAGCCGAGGGTAACGTCACCTTCAAAAGAGGGGCCTACCACAATATGCATTAATAACTTAATTAATTATCTTTCAATAATCCGACCCTTTAGGATTGTATCCTTGCTGACTCAAACTACTGGGTTGAGGGTAGCGTCACCTTCAAGAGAGGGGCCTACTACAATAACTAAGATAATCTCTTAAAAAGTGGAAAAGTGCGGAAATAATCAAAGGTTACACTAAAGGCGAGTCGGATCCAAGTTATTCATCTTGTCTATCTGTTTTTATTTTTATTTTTATTTTCAGCATTTTAGTTTTTATTTTCTAGTTTAAAACCTTTTTCTAAATTTTTGATTCGATTAGACGTTGAGGATAATCTGGTATTAAAAGCTCTTGTGTCCTTGGACGACCTCGGTATCTTACCAACACAATACTACGCTCACGATGGGTGCACTTGCCCATATGTGTGTTTGGTGTTAGTAAATATCGTGTTTTATAAATTTAAAAGTTGACTAAAGTGGTTAAAAAGGGGCTAAAAATATACATAAAATTATATCACACCACATGCACATCAAGTTTTTGGCGCCGTTGCCGGGGACACAAGGATTTTAAGAAAGCTTAAAATCAACGGCCTAATCAATTTTTCTTATTTTTCTTTTTTTTTAGGATTTTTCTTAATTTTTCAGCTTCTGCAGAACTCAGCACGGGCCGTGCCCGCTGAACACGCCCCGTGCCCAATCTTTGGTACTGGCAATCCTGTTTTAAGTTAGACAGTAGCTGAACACGGGGCCGTGCCCACTTAACACTCCCCGTGCCCAAGCGTCAGTTACTGAAAACAGAACCATAAGATCCCGACGGTTGGTAATTTCTGACACAAACATGAGTGATACTGATATTTTTTACTTTCGACACTCTTATGGTACGTGGTGTCAAATATGTGGTGGCCCCCATAAAGAATTAGAATCTTATTTTCTAAATTACAAGCCCCACTGTATAGACCCATTGTTTTCCTGTAGCCTTAAGAGGGGCGAAAGTAAAAATAATCCCTATCTCTCCCTCGAATGCTCTCAGCCAGACCTTCTAGGAGAAATGCTTCTTGATGAACTATTTCAAATAGAAGATCTAATTCTTAATTGGTTAAAAGAACTTGAGATGGATTTCAATTCATCTCAAGACGATACCCAATTAGAATTATTGAGATCGCATTCGGATAAAAACAACTTCGTTGTTCCCGACATCACCTCTAACTTTAGAGAAGACATGAGCGATAGTCGTCCCTGTGTCGATTGTGCCGTGAAGGACTCTCCATCGACTTCATTCGATGCATACATAGACCCGAGTGATTCGACATATACCTTCTTTAACGAGAGCCCGGGAAAGGGTTGGACTTGTCCACCTACATTTAGCAAAGGAATCACCCTCACCGACAACCTCTTGCGTTCTCGTCTTAATCTAGAACAATTAAGGTATCTCAGGCACTTTGGAGTTGTTCCATCCAGTAAGGAACCGCCCGATCCGGATAAGTTCCTTAAAAATAGGCAAACTCCATAAGACAGCTTCTAGACACGGGGCCGTGTCCAGGTCAACACGCCCCCGTGTCCACCAAAAGATTCCCGTCTGATCTGTAGTCAGAATACGGATAAAATGTGTCAGGATTCTGCCTACACACGGGGCCGTGTCCAGCCGACACGGGGTCGTGTGCAGCGTGCTGTCGTTTTCTATAAATGCAGCAAGATTCCTGCACATTTGGACCACCCCAAAGACAAAGATCTGGTGAGATCTTCACACATACCATCCTAGGTATATTCTAAAGAAGGTTCTCAACAACCATCTTGTTTTTTCCACTTTTGTTCATTGCCTTCTTCTTCAACTTTCACTCAATACCTCCATTGAAGCTTGAAATCACCATGATTCCAAGCTTTATTGTAATGTTTGTAAGGTTATTATTCAAGAAATCTTAATTAGAATGAGTTATACAACTTTGTTTTAAATTATTTATGCTTAAAAGTGCCTTATAAATTGGGAAAATAATTTAAAACTCCAAGATTCCTTGCTGTAGAACCTGCAGACAGCTGAACACGGGGCCGTGTCCGAGGTACTATCCAAATAAAATTTGAAACCTTTTCGGTCTGTTTTCTCAGAATGGCGAGTAGAACTAGCGGAACATCTTCATCGCAATCAAGGAACAACCGGCAGGGGAGAAGGTCATCAACGGCGGAAGACTCTCTTGTAAACTATGTTTACGCTTTAAGAGAGGCTATTGATGAAATGACGGGGGTGGAAAAAGCATTGGTCGACCGTATCAATCACTTAACGATGGGACTAGAAGGATGTATTCGAGAGGTCAACCTTTTGCACCAAAGGTTGAACATTCTCGCATCTCCTCCTTTGGTTCCAATCATCACCCAAAGGGCATGGAACGTGGTGCCTGAAGTCATCATACCAGCCGAGTGGTACACCATACAGCTGGGGCCTCCTCGCGATGTACTACAAGGAGTCCCAGTTGGTGCTACTCCCCCTTCGCAAGATGTTGAGGAGAATGAAGCTGCCTTCTTCCTCCCTAGAGAAATAGAAGAATGGCTTTAAACAACATCTAGGGAACACCTCTCAGCTCGGAGTTCCACTAAATCAGAAAGCTATTTCCGGAATTTTGATAGAACTCCTTAGGATGATTTTATGTATCACTTGACCTATCTATCTTTAACTTTTATTTTCTGCGTTGTTTTTAATTTTCTAGGACTTTAGGTAATGTGTTATTTTAATAAATGATGGTTTTAGTTAAAAATCGGTATTTGGATGATGTTGTTATGGATAAAACACACTCAAGATGGTGAAGGATACTAAGGGAACCTTGCACCAGCACCCCATGCACAAAAACAGAACCGCCCGAAAATTTTTCTTCGTTACAGCAAGTTCAGCACGGGCCGTGCCCGCCCAACACGGCCCCGTGCTGCACAATCTGCAGGAAATGCCCAGTTCAGGTAACTGGACACGGGGGGTGCTCGCTGAACACGCCCCCGTGCCCAGGCTTCTGTTTCTTTTTACAAACTTCTGTTACTGGCGATCTGAACACGGGGTGATGCCCGGACACCACGGGGCCGTGTCCAGATGCCCAGTAACATAAATTTTTGCTTTTTCACACACTTTTACACATTCAATCAACCTAAAAACTTATTTTTGGGACACATTGAGGATAATGTGTAATTTAAGTGTGGGGGGATGCTAAACCTTGAATTTTTGCAAGTCCTAATCACAAGCCTTACACAAAACTCTATTGGAACCGCTAATCACCCCAAATTTTTCAAAAATTTTTCATTTTTTTTACTTGTCTTGAGATAAGTTGAGAATTACAAGTTTTAGAAAAAGGTTATGTTTTTACAAATTTACAACCGATAGCGTCGTGATAAAAAGAACCAACATAAGAAAATTATGAAACGGCATGAAAAATCTAGTTAAAATTTGATTATATATACTTGATCACATAAAAACCCATTCCCACAAAAGTGAGTTTTGAGCCTTTATTGAGCATACAAATATAAATCTTTAAACTAAATGCTCATTTTTCGTTTCTTGTGTGAATAGCCACTTGGTTTCTTACAACTCTAGAACTTGCCACGACGATACATTCTCGGTCCTTACCAACTTAAACTCGAGTAAGTAAATGATAGAGGCATTAGGACTAACCCTTTTTTTTATTTCTACACGATTATTTTTCTTTTTTTTTACCACCTACCCAAAATCCCCCTAGTTAACCCCTTTGAGCCTAAACCTTTTCATTTCTTAACCCAAAACAAACACCCTTTTACCCACCAAAACCTTTTTATTTTAAACCCTTTATTTTAGTAACAAAGCTCGGTTTTTCTTATGACTTCCCTATAAAAAAATGATAATGATGAAGCCAAAAGAAATAAATAAACAAGTTTATCAAAAAGAACTTTGTTTGAAAGAAATGCTTCATCAAAATAAAAAGTTATTACGAAAACCGATGCTTTTTACGCCTTTCGCCCTTTTTCTACTAACCACTAACCCAACCACTTACCTTTAACCCAAGCCTAACCCTTCACCCCAAAAAGTCCTCTTGATATTTACAAAGGTATATAGTTAAAAAGGAGGAGGATTGATTGCTTGGCAAGCATATGGTAGGAGTAAGTTCCATGCCGATCTCGAGTGTTTCACAAAAATACATTTTCGGCCGAGTGTTGAGTGATCTCCCGTGAGGTATGTGAACTTGTATATAAATGGAATTTTGAAAAGGCATGTTATGCCCTAATAAGTAATTTATCTTATGTAATGTTTTAAATAAATCATGACGAATAGGATTGTAAATAAGATAAAAATAAAACCTAATAAAAATCTTGGAATCCTGACACTCTATGACAAGCCCAAAAACCTTCTCTTCTACCCATTCCATTTGGGAGTGAAAAGCCACATTATAAAGAGTTTTGCTTGAGGACAAGCAAACATTCAAGTAAGGGGATATTTGATGTGTACAAAATGCAACATATAAATTACATCAATTGTGGCATAAAACTAACCCTTTTTAGTACTAATGTTGGAAAAAGTGTGTTTTTGTCTTCCTTTTGTATTTTCAGGATTAAATGAGCTGAAATGAACAAAAGAAGCAAAAAGGCAGCTAAATCTAACATAAATACAAGAAAAGGAACAAACGTGGCATGCCCGACCCCTCGACAGCATCTTCCCAAGCAAAAACAAGAAAACAGAAGGCTGAACACGCCCCGTGCTCAATGAGCACGGGGGCGTGCCCAAGTGTCAGAAGAAAAGACAAAGTTGTAGAAGCTTCTATCACCCACCACGGGGGCATGCCCAGCGGACACGGGGCTGTGGTCAGCTCTAAGATTCGCAGAATCTGAGGAAATCTTGATAGTATAGATACGCTTCTGCACACGGGGTCGTGCCCAGCAGACACGGGGGCGTGGTCAACTAACGCAGACAAACTGCAATTAATGAAGAAAGAGAAGAGGGATGGACACGGGGCCGTGCCCGAGCTTCTGTCCAGGCTATAAATAGGGGTGTTTGGCTCACTTGCAAATCATCCCTTGGCACACCACCTCTCTCACACTTCACCCACACTCCACCACCACCACAACACCATCATCCACCACCATCATCCATTATCCATCATAGAGTGTGTGAGTAGTCTTGGGATCCAAGATTGATCATAAGAGTTCTTGACAATCAAAGGCCATGTTTGCCTAAGTCTCTTACATCACTTGGTAAAGACAAGCATTTAGTGTAATACTTTTTATTTTTAATCTTTTCACACTTTTTATTTGGTTATGTATTAATGACTTTAATAACTGGTTTTATATATTGAAGGTGATTCTTCCTTATCATTTGTCCGTGGTGTCTTGGCATTATTTTACTGTCTATATAAAATAAAAGATTTTCACCATTCATATCTCCACGGTCTATATGGAGATATGTTGGCTACCTGGTCGGGGGTTAAGGGAATGGTTTGGTAAGAGTCTTGCCATTGTTCAGTGTATAGATCCTGCAAGGACCTGGGTCAAATTTAGTAGGACCTCCTTCAATACCCAATGGTATTGGATGGTGGGGGTCCAAACTCTTTGACCCCCTCATATATAAACTACTATTAAAACTTTAACCCGGCTACTTAGGACTGTATCCCTGCTGACTCAGACTACTTAGCCGAGGGTAACGTCACCTTCAAAAGAGGGGCCTACCACAATATGCATTAATAACTTAATTAATTATCTTTCAATAATCCGACCCTTTAGGATTGTATCCTTGCTGACTCAAACTACTGGGTTGAGGGTCACCTTCAAAAGAGGGGCCTACTATAATAATTAAGATAATCTCTTAAAAAGGCGAGTCGGATCCAAGTGATTCATCTTGTCTATCAGTTTTTATTTTCAGCATTTTAGTTTTTATTTTCTAGTTTAAAACCTTTTTCTAAATTTTTGATTCGATTAGACGTTGAGGATAAACCGGTATTAAAAGCTCTTGTGTCCTTGGACGACCTCGGTATCTTACCAACACTATACTACGCTCACGATGGGTGCACTTGCCCATATGTGTGTTTGGTGTTAGTAAATATCGTGTTTTATAAATTTAAAACTTGACTAAAGTGGTTAAAAAAGGGCTAAAAATATACATAAAATTATATCACACCACATGCACATCACTAACATTCAACTTACCCATGATCTATTCGTGTAATAACTTTTATTTTAAATTTAAAATTTTGGGAAGGTTACATCCTCCCCACCTTGTTTTAAATCTCGTCCTCGAGATTTGGACTACGATATCTTCTTGGGGTTGCGTCAGTCCTTTAGTTGGTTATCAAGGTGTCTGGGATAGAATCAAAAGATAATTGAAATTTAATGGTCTCAAAACTTAGTTTCAGGAATTGATGTTAACTGAATAAGATGAAATGATACCATAATCAAGGTGACTAAGTTTCATAAATCAAAAGAGAGATTTGATAGGCATAGAATTCGAAAGGAAATGACTTGTTGGAACAATAGGATTCAATGCCAGAAAAGAACTTACTTTGATCATCAATTGAGTGGGATTCTAAATCAATAATCTCAATTTGAGAATGGAAGTATGAAAAATGATTTGTCAATAATCAACCCAGAAATCAATAATGTTTATTTAAATGACAAGGATACACCAGACAATACAATTGAATTTAGTGTATCATGGTCTTAGTACATAATTGTATTAAGACTATTTGAATGATGAGTCAAACGAATGATGTATGATTAGGTTTGACTATTAGCACAGGCTACAAATTTATACAGACACCGCAAGGTGTTGTAATGACTGAAAGAATTCAAAGATTAAGGTGACCGAACAAATTCACCGTTTTCAAATTTAACTGAAAATTTCGAGGAAGCGAATCTGGATATTTCAAAAGATAGGATGTTTCAATTGAAGAAAGAATTGAATAATGTTGAATCAATTCAAAGATGAAAGAATTACTAGAGGTACATTGGAATAAGAATTTTAGGTTCCTTTATCTTAACACAAATTTGTACTAAGACTGGTTTAGGATAATGAATCAATAAATAGAGAAATTTGTACCTCAGGTGTGAAAATGAAATGAATCAAATTTTCAAAGAAATCGCCACCGTAGGGTGTCGTGTCTTAACAATGATATAGTGAAATTGAAGACTTTAAACAAGGTTACTATGATTCAAACAATGAGATTACCTTGAATATGATGATCTCAATTCATCATATGGGATTTTAAATTGAATGTATATTGTGAACAAGTTCAAACAATTGAGCTTGGTTTGGACATATTCCAACAATGGATATATGTATTGACAAGAAATGGTTTTAATGAAAATCTGGTAATTCTGAAAAGAAGAGGAGTTTTCCAATAAATCGGTTGACTCGATTATCAAAAGTCAGCATTTTAAAATCAAGGGGGGGGGGAATTTATTAAAACTCATGAGTAGATGATCTTTTTTGAATTGAATTCACATGCATGATAAACAATGCACGTACAACATAGGAATTTGTCAAGAGATCAGACAAATAAGAGTTGATTCTATTAAAGAAAAACAAAGACCTTTTATTGATGAAGTTTTGATGGAAATCAAAAGTCAACTAATAAGTGCAGACAAAACATAAGGGTGCTTTATTTTAAAAGTTGTTGTTGGCTTGGGTGTTATAAATTTTTATGCGTTCTCCTTAGTTTCATCGGGGTTTCGATCCTCGTTGTCGGGTGCCTTAGATAGTTTTGGGCAGTATGGACGGATGTGGCCTGGGTCTCCGCATTGGTAATATACATTATTTTTTCCTTCTACATTCTTCCTCTACATGTCCAGCCTTCTTGCAGAAATTACAGCGAAGTGTCTTGTTAGAATGGCGTTTTCTTGAATGCGTTTTGTTGTTGCAGATAGGCTGCGCGATTGTGGGTTCCATTTCTTGGTCTTTACATGATTTGTCGGAGCGGAATTCCTTATAGGAGTATCCATAGGTTGTGGTTTTCTTTCGTTTGGAAGGTGGAGTTTTGATATGAATATCATGACTTGCCTTGGAACTAGGGTTAGGTTTGAAGTGGTGAGTATGCTTACAGTGTATAGTACGATCTTCGTTTATAGGCACATAAATCTTAATAGCTTCAATGATCGAAGGTATGGCATTCGATATTCCTTGAGCTATTATATTTTCTATAGTATTTCTATCCAAAGAGTTTTCATTACTAGTCTCAATTTCTTGATCACATGCCATTTCATTTGACATCTGTATTACAACATGTTTAAATATAATTATCACAGAATTAGGAAATTATACAGGCACATTTTGTTTAACACAATTATAGTCATAATTTATCAGTATTATGCGTTGATAATTATATATATTAAGGTAACATATATACATGTTATATCTTAACATTTTCTCTTTCTATATATCTTATCAAAATATAAAGAAAAATGTATATATTATATGTGTTGTTTCTTCCTTTGGTGCAATAGCTTTTCCATATTGTCTACTTTAATTATATTTCCAGAACTCATGGCTGGATAGGTATTAAAAAATAAAGGTAAAAGTTTTATATGAAATTCTGAGATTTTCCTTCTACAGAAGACTTTTGATTATTATTTTGTATATATATTATTAGAAAAATTGTATCTTATATCTACATACGTATAAATATAAAGTTTAAAATTTCCTGTAATATAATATCAAATTATAAGAATCCAATTACATGATTGATTGTGTTAATTATCCTGTTTATCCCCATAATCTTGTTTATTCCTTTATAATAATAAAATAAATTTCTATTAATTTATTGAGCATAATATTTTTGGAATAAAAGGAATTGTATCAAAAAGAATAAATTTATTAAAAATTATAAATTTTCTGGATTCTTTTGACAGGTTGATTAATTCAAATTCTTATTTTATTATATCTATTTATTAAAGAATCACAACAGAGAATACAAAATTTAATATAAAGTATCATTCTCATCTTAGAATATATGTACATATAACTTAAATATAATTTAAGAAATGAATTAAAGTTATCAAATATTAAAAATTGTTTCTTTTGAAATATATGTACATATATTATAAATCATATCGTTATACTGTACTAAATATTTTTGTACATGTCTTTATTGCATAGATGGAATATATTGATACAAGTTATATAAAATATACATATATATAATCTAAGAAATAGGTTTAGGCTATTTCCAAGTGATATATAGGTATTACAGTATCAAGTTGTTATACATATTCCTGTTTCATAAATACTGTCTTATAAAATATTTTATATCTTCCATTGTGTTGATGCACGGAATGTCTGTTGACTGCGTCTACAAATAGTCTGAAGTCAAGATTGGTCTATAGGGGTCAAAGTGTAAATATTAGATTAGATATGGTTCGGATCGCTTATATGTCAGTGTATTGATGTGGACCGCTTATTTGTCATTAGTTTGGATCGCTTATGTGACAAAGGTGCTGGATCGCTTATATGGCATGTCACATAAGCGGCCCTGGTTCTCTATAAATAGGTCGGAGCGGTTCATAAAGTGTAATAGTATATGTGTGTGCTACGGTGCTGAAACTCTGCCAAAATTTCATCAGAAAGCAATAGAAAGATAAGGAATTGAAAGGATAAGCTGTTGTAACTTCATATATGTTGATTCCGCCTTCATACATGAAGATGAACTACTTCGACTGACTTTTAGGGTCATAGATCGGTCCAACAAGTGGTATCAGAGCTCAGAACGAGGAGTTCATACTACGACAGCATAGATCTGCAGAAATCTCTCTTTTCTACTCACTTTCTCTCATATTTTTTCAGTTTCTAGTGGTTCCAACGGTCAAAATTGTCTGAAATTTGAGTATAACATGTAAAACACACTATTAACAAACCCTAGAAAGAATTAGGTGAAAATTTGGACTAAAAATGGTTAAAATCAGCTAAAATCAGTCGATCGCTTTTTCGGACAATTGGATCGCTTATTTGGACTTAAATTGTCTGGATCGCTCAAAATTCACCTTTTGGATCGCTCTTTTGGACAATTTTGCTCTCAGGATCGCTCGAACGGACTTTCTTGGACCGCTCGAATGCTCACATCTGAACCGCTCATACGAAATTTGCTGAAGCGCTCGAACGATCATTCTTGGATCGCTCGAACGATCATACTCGGATCGCTCATTCAAACATATTTGTGACTCGCTCAAAAGAACATTGTTTTCTGGTCCGCGTATTTGAACATTTTTGGATTCGCTTTTCTGTCAGGCTGTACAAATAGGATCGCTTTTGTGGTTCTGTTATTGGTTTTTTAATCAAAATTTTTCTAAGTGTTGTCTGATTTTGCAGGTACGTTCACGATGGATGATATGTTCTTGAATCCATTTAGTGATATGTACGCATTCACGGGAAGTTCAGGAAACAACGATTCGACATCGAACAATACAAACGAGAATCAACCAAAAGAGAAAAAGAAGGAAGCTTGGGAGTCTGAAAGTGCATTTGGAACGTTTAACAAACCTCCTAAGTTGATGGCTATAGAAGACTACAGCAGATGGGCAAGAAAGTTCGAAGATTGGCTAATGGCATTCGCTTTTCCCAGTTGGAAGAGTATGAAAAATGGTTATGCTGAGGGAAAGAAAAATGGTGCAGCTTTAAGAAATTCTGAAGAAATTGATCTCTTTGTAGCTGAACAAAAGTGTGTAGCTCTATTGTTTCAATCGGTGCGGGAAGATATCATTTCGTTGATAGACTATTCCAATGCTAAAGACTTATGGGATAAACTTTAAGCAAAATGTATAGGAAGCGAGGAAATTGTGAAAAACAAATGAAAGCTTCTTAGAAAAGAATTTGATCTTTTTGGATGTCTAAAAAATGAATCGGTTTGTAAAATGATAGAAAGGTTCGGTCATCTGAAGCTGGAATTAGTAAGACATGAAATCAAGTTTTCTGATGAAGAACTAGTTGACAAACTGTTCGATTCATTACCTGATGATATGGATTGGAGATATTATGCGTTGATGTTAAAGAACACTATTGCTCCAGCAAATCTGACTCCAGATTTGGTGATTGAGAAACTCGAAAGTCATGAGCTTGAATTGAAGAAAACTTACAAAGTCAATCACTCATCCTATCAGCAAAACTTGGATCTTTATTATCCGAAAAGCTTGATGCCGAAAGCTACTTCTCCGAAAACTGCATTTTCTGCTGAGAATGTTTCTTCAGTCAACAAAGAGAGTCAAAGCAGTTCAAGCAGTGGAAACCACAGTGGATATCACAGTGGATCTACGTCTTCTGACAAACGTTCTGATGCGAAGTTTTCGTGCAACATTGCTATAGATCTGAAGAACGCACAAAATTTTAATGAAGAATCAGCCAAGCAACAAATGGTTTTTCTGGCATCTGTGTTGGAGTCCTATGAAGGTTTGGTAGCCGGAAAGATAGGGAACACAAATCTGACGAAAGAAGATTACGATCAGATAGACCCTGAAGAAATGGAACTGATCGACATCCGTTGGGCAATGGCAAGTGCAGTTCGACGTGCACAACGCTTTATGGAGATTACTGGGAGAAAAACGATCGGTGGTCCATCTACAAAGTTAGGGTTCGATAAATCTAAAGTGCCGTGTTTCAAATGTAAGCAGAAGGGTCACTTCAAGCGTGAATGTAGAAACGCGTATGTTGATGAATCTGAGAATCCGTTTCGTGACGACTATTACAAAAAGGCAATCTACCATCAAAATAAATCCGAGCCGCCCAGATTGAAGCAGCAGGAAGAGAATAGAGACAAATCGAGGGCATTAGCTGTGATTTATGACGATGAGGGGTACGATTGGAGTAAAGAAGTTCTACCAGAAGATGATGCGGTGGGTTACGCATTTATGGCAAGTCATGATGAACCCATTCCGTGGAAGGATGATCGTACGGAAGAACAGAAGTATAAATATCGGAAGATGGTTGCTGAAGCCAAAATCATCAGACTGTCTAGTGTTTATCTGGAAGCTAAAAGAGCAAACAGATGGGATCCAGACAGAGAATGTTATCTTGATAGATATGGCAACATCGCGGTTGATGACAGAAAGATAGATATCGAAGCCATCATTCAGGAGTACAAAGAAGATGATGAATATTGGCAGCACAAGTGGTGGGGAACACCAACATCAAAGATGATTGAAGAAGAGAAAGAGAGAAAGGAGAAAGAAGAGAAAGAGAGAAAAGAGAAAGAGATGAAAGAGAAAGAAGAACTTGAGAAAGTAAAGCAAGTTGATACCGGTTTGATCGATACTGCACAGGAGTTAACAACTGAGAACCTGGGAAATATGGCTGACAAAGTGCTAGCTGCAAAAGCACTTGAGGTAGATCCTGTTTCTGTTACTGAGTCAAAGGATCAGGTCAGTCAAAACAAGTTAACGAATGTGTCAGGTAAAAAGGTTGAGGGTAATGCTGATTGCAAAAGTTGCACCAAACAATGCAATTTTTGTGGCACTGTCACGTACCTAAACGGTGAGAAAATCAAGAATCTAACAACTAAAGTTGGAAAGCTTGAGGATCAGATTCTTGAACGTGACACAAAATTAAAAGCTTCAACTGAACAAGTAAATGAATTAACGACTGAATGTAAGAAAATTAAAGCTGAAAATGACAAAGTATTTCTTGAGCACCGACAAATTTCTGAAAAATTTGAAAAATTGAAAAGCGTTGTCAAAGATAGTGATGATCGAAATGGAAAAACAACTAAAGAAAATGAGCATCTAAGAGCTGTTTTGAGGTTAAAAGAAGAATCAATTAACAAACAATTGGATGAAATTGCTAAACTAAAACTTAAGGTTCAAGAAATTGAAATTGAAAATGAAAGAATTCAGTTAAAATTAAACAGTTATAGCTCAGCTAGCTTTGTTTTGCAGCATATTGTTCCCAAACCTATAGGGAAAAACAAAGCTGGTGAGGATGTATTTTCTGATGGAACGGGTGTAGGGTTTCACAAAGTTCCACCGCCAATTTTAGACAACTACACGAAAAAGCAGTCTAGTTTGGTGGAAATTGAAGAAGAAAGTGATGTTACACTTCCTGAGAACATTGATGTCACGTTCACGTCTTCCAATGAAGAGGGTGTCCAAAATGATGTGGTGAAAAGTGTGGTAGACGAAGTGCTTAAACCGGATTGTGACACTTCTGAGGAGGATGGATGTTTTCTAGATAAATATATTCCGAAGCAAAAGTCCAAAAACAACTTACATGATGAATCTGATCTTGTCATGTACAAGATGTCGGGATCGGATAAGTTGTTTTCGGATTCTGAGTTTCCATTAGAGAATGTTAATTTGAACAAATTGACAAATGTTTTCAAACTGGTTGAAGTTGAGTTGTCAGCAGTGAACAATCTGAGTCGAAAGAAAGAGAGGATTTACAACAAGAAAACTGTTTATCCACCACGTTTTTACAATAACAACAGAAACAATTGGTCGGGTGGTTATCAGGGGGGTAAACCATTTCAGAAAAGAAATGTCTCAAACAAGAGATTTGTCGAAAAGAAAAAGTTTGTGAACAGTTCGAGTTCACTTGTTGATGAAGAAAAAGAAATTTTTACAAAATCAAACAAAGAATTTTTTGAGAAGAGAGCTTCACAGGCTCAGTCTGAAGGCATGAGTCGGGTAACTGATACTCGTACTTGTTTTAGATGTGAACAGGTTGGTCATATTGCACGAAAGTGTACATATGTGAAGCCTAAGACTGAAGCTGTGAAGGTTCAACAAAAGAAAGTTGACGTGAAGGGTAAAACACCGATGTATGTTGAGAAGAAAGTTGTTGGGAAGAAAAATGTTCAAATTGACAACTTGAAAGTAAAAACTGAACCCGTAAAGAAGTTGGTAAATCAAAATGATAAATTTTATAAGAGGGTTGCAGTAGCTCAACAGGTGTGGAAACCTAAAATTAAACCTAAAGTTGAGAAGAAAGTTTCAACTTCTGAGGTAAAAAAAACTGAAGAATCAATTACGGTTGATTATGATGCACAATATCCACCTCTTAAGTCTAAAAATTTCAAAATTCAAATTGCTAAAGTCACGGTTACACCTAAGGCTGATGAGGCCTGGGTGGACACCATGTTTGACTGAACAGTTTGAATTGCCGGAGCTTCCTGATCGCGAAGCATGAATCGGCATCTTTCTTGAAGTTGTTTAAATGATGATTTGTTATGTGCAGGATCTTCCAAAACTTGTATCCAGGTGGATAATGGATAGTGGAGCGTCAAGGCATATGACAGGGAAGACCGCATTGCTGTATGATGTGAATAACATTAATGGTGGTTATGTGGGTTTTGCGGGTAATCAAGAAGGCAGGATCATAGGTGAAGGAACATTATCAAATGGCATTATAACGTTTGAGAGAGTTAACTACATCGCTGAGCTGGAGAACAACCTGCTGAGTATCTCCCAGATCTGTGACAGGATGTATACTACTCATTTCACCGACAAAGAATGTTTGATCTTGAAACCGGGATTTGTGATACCTGAAGAGTGGATCATCATGAGGGCACCAAGAGTCAACGATCTGTACGTGTTGGACATGAGCGTTGCTACTACAACCATGGGTCAGGCTCATTGTTTTGTGTCCAGAGCAACGGAAAAAGAGTCAAGGTTATGGCACCGAAAGATAGGGCATATTCACCTAAGGAAAATGAATCACTTAGTGCATAACGACTTGGTCACTGGAGTGCATATTAAAGGTTTTCATCTAGAAGGGGAGTGCATAAGCTGTGTCAGAGGCAAACAGAAGAAAAAGTCACACCCTACAAAACAAGTCAATTCAGTTTCAAGACCTTTGGAAAGACTTCATATGGATTTGTTTGGTCCAGTGAATGTCAAGAGTATAACAGGAGATTCCTACTGTTTGGTTGTGACTGATGACTATTCCAGATTTTCATGGGTCATGTTTTTGAAAACAAAAGACGAAACCTTTGATAGTTTGATATTATTGTTTAAGAAAATTGAGAATCTGTACCAGAGACCGATTTGTAGAATTCGGAGTGACAATGGTACTGAGTTCAAAAACAGTAAGATGGAGGAATACTGTGATGAAAGAGGTATATTGCATGAGTTTAGTGCTCCGTACACTCCTCAGCAAAATGGAGTTGCAGAACGCAAGAACCGGACGCTAATCGAGACAGCCAGAACGATGCTGCAGATTCCAAGTTACCTATTAATTTCTGGGCTGAAGCTGTTTCTGCTGCATGCTATACTCTCAATAGGGTTCTTACTGTGAAGAAGTTCAACAAGACGTGTTTTGAGCTAATCAATAAACGCAAGCCGAATTTGAAGTATCTAGAACCGTTTGGGTCACCCTGTACGGTAATAGAGCCGAATAGAAATTTTGGTTCAAAGAACTTTGAAGGAATATTTGTTGGATATTCAGGTCCTACACGGCGTGTCTTTGTTCCAAGTGAAAAGCGTATTATTGAAGCAGCGAATGTTGAATGTCAGGGGTACAGTATGCCGCCTCAGAATCCTGGTGATTCATGGCGTTTTCATTATAACAAACTTTGGGAATCGTTTGACATGAGAGAAGAATCAGAGGAAGAGGAAGATTTCTTTGATGAGCTGGATATTTTACGAGAGTATGAATCGTCGCTCAGGTTTCCAGCAGAGTATTCTAGAAGACCTCGGGAGACTTCAAATGATGATGAAGCAGGTCCTAGTAACGCTGGTGAACATGATGATGAAGTTGCTCCTGGTAATCAGTCGGAGGTGAATGATGATCAAGAAGCTGAACATATGCCAGTTTTTTACCATGGTGATTCAAACCTTGAGGGGGAGCAGATCCAGTTGTCAAGTCAAACAAACCAAGTTGGTGACCAAGATGCAGAGCAGAATGTTACTAATCTGGAAGGAAATGTAGAAGTTCCAAGCGAAGTGATGCCGCGAACTCTTTCTTATCATCCAGAGGAGTTGATAATAGGAGAATTGCAATCGGGCGTTCGAACGAGACGTCAAATTGACCAGGGCTTAACATGTTTTTATTCTACAGTATCACCTTTATAAACTGAATTTTCATTAAGTTGTTTTATCTCGTAGGTCGAACTAAGGACTTACAAAGAGGCGCTTACTGAAGACTCTTGGGTCATAGCGATGCAAGAAGAATTAAGTCAGTTTGAGAAGTTAGGTGTGTGGAAGTTAGTTGATTTACCGGATGGTCAAAGGAAAATCAATACAAAATGGGTTTTCAAATGTAAGAGGGACGATAGAGGAGTGGTTGTAAGGAACAAAGCTCGACTCGTTGTTCAGGGCTTTAGTCAACAGGAGGGGATTGATTTTACCGAAGTCTATGCTCCTGTCGCACGACTAGAGGCTATCAGAATTTTCCGAGCATTTGCGTCTTGGAAGAATTTCAAAGTATTTCAGTTAGATGTTAAATCAGCGTTTCTTTATGGGAAGGTCAAAGAGGAGGTTTATGTTGGTCAGCCGCCGGGCTTTACTGACCCAGTCCACAAAAACAAAGTTTATCTGCTGGACAAAGCGTTGTATGGTCTACATCAGGCGCCGAGAGCCTGGTACGAGACTTTGTCTCAACACCTACTCGCTAACCAGTTCATACGTGGAAAAGTGGATGCCACTCTCTTCACTAAAGTCGTTGATGGTCATCTTCTGATAGTACAGATTTATGTAGACGATATAATTTTTGGGTCAACAAATGAGAAATTATGCAAAGATTTCGAACAGGTGATGAAGCAGAAATTTGAAATGTCTTCAATGGGGGAGATGAAATTCTTTTTGGGATTACAAGTTGAACAACTTCCTGAAGGAATTTTCATTCATCAAACGAAGTACGTGCATGATATTCTGGAGAAATTTGGAATGTCAAGTTCTACTCCAGCTGCTACCCCACTTGCGACTAATCATGGGATTCACCCAGATCTCACCGGAGACAGGATTGATGAGACACTTTATCGATCCATGATAGGTTCTTTGATGTACCTAACTGCTTCACGTCCTGACATCATGTACCCAACGTGCCTCGCAGCAAGATTTCAATCTAACCCGAGAGAATCGCACATGATTATTGTGAAGAGGATTTTACGTTACTTGAAAGGCACACCCACATTGGGGTTGTGGTATCCTCGCAAAGGCGATTTTACACTCGAAGGGTTTTCCGATTCAGATTTCGGATGCTGCAAAATCAACGCGAAATCAACAACTGCAGGATGCCAGTTCTTTGGTCCGAGATTGGTTACTTGGCAGTGTAAGAAACAAACATCTGTGGCACTATCTACATGTGAAGCGGAGTATGTTTCTGCTAGCAGTTGCTGCTCTCAGATCCTGTGGATACAGCAACAGATGCGCGACTATGGTTTGCAGTTTCTTAACACACCTCTGTTTGTTGATAATGAGGCCGCAATTAATATTACTAAAAATCCAGTACATCACGCTAAAACTAAACATATCGAGATTCGTCATCACTTTATTCGCGATTGCTTCGAGAAAAAGTTGATACGAATTGAGAAAATCCACACTGACGAACAAAAAGCTGATTTGCATACCAAAGCTTTTGATAAAAATCGGTTTCAATATTTGTTAAAACTTAATGGTATGAAATTGCTTTCGGTGTCGGATGGGGTTGTGAGCGTTGATGAGAGTACTGTTGCGGATGAAGATGAGAAATAATCTGCGATGGTTTGTCGATTTTTTACGTGTTTTGGTATTTAGGGGGAGATAGATAGTTGTACATATTTTATTTTCAGAAAAATACAAAAACAGTAAAAAAATGCAAAAATACAAAAACATGATAAAATTGAAAAGGAGCTTGTGTATATAGGGAAAATGATAGTACATCAGCTAGACAATTACAGTATGCTAAAGATTTGGAAAGACAAAATGAGTTAAACAGTCTCACTGATGATGTGTCGATAGGTTTTTGTACATTTAGTAGATTTATTCGGGATATAAACCTAAAATTTCAAACTGGTGAAATTCGTGGGGAACACTACTTGGATATATACGTAACCCCTGAAATCTCGTTTGAAAGGTCTCGTATTCTGATATACTAGGTGGTTACACTTTATGATGTCTGGGGTATTATTCCGGGACTTCTGCTGAACGGTGGTTCTGACCTAGTCCTTGGCTAATACTTTCACCAAAATGCTTGAAATATAGCATAAAGCCCTCAGCTGATTAGACAATAAAATTGATAATCAGTTGTTGTAGCTGAAAAGATTCTCTAAAGGGAACACACTGCTAAGTCGAAACTGATATCTCTCTGCTGAACGGAAGTTCTGACCTGAGATCCCTCAGTTCTCGCATACCCTAATTTATGTACAGACATCATTGTAGTATTCTTGCCTGTAAGACTGAATATTGGGATTCTGGATACGGGAGTATATTCAATAGGTGGGACACATGAATTGAGCTATGTTCTTAAAACACTTAAACAGTATCCTGAATAGATTGAAGTTTGTGTGAAAATTTAAGATGGATCAGTATATCGACAATCGAGGTGAATTGTTTAAATATGAGTATGTAATGTAGCTTAACGGTACTTGTAATCTGTTTGAAAAGCTGATATGATTCCCTGACACGCTCGCCAAAAACAAATCTGTAAATAGTTTATTTTCTGCAATTTAAGTTTTCTGTTATTTCATTTTTTAGTTTAGATCATCTTAAAAAAATCCAAAAAGATTTTATTTCTGCTTTATTTTAGACAAACCAGAGTAGAAAGTTGATTGTCGGATTCTAGAAAGATGAAGCAGATGCAGAAGATTCTGAGCTGAAGATTGAGGAGAGCTTACATTGTTGGAAATGTGTTTGTTTTCAAAGTCACAAACAAGTTCATTAAGTTGATACTTGGTATTTTCAGAAAGAAAATTGGAAAATTGTTTTACTAAATCAGTTTGATTCGTCAAAAGATCAACCAGGGTCATTAATTTGAACTTGGTAGATTAATCAAGTATGCAGGGTCATTAAATTGAACTTGTAAACTTGAGTGGATTTCTAAAGCTGATTGAATTAGTGTTTATTGTTTGAAAAGATAGATTGTAATGTTATTGGTTGAGTAACAGGTTTGGACGATATTTCCCAACGGAGGCAAATTGCAAAAGCTTGAACCAGATATCTCAAGATTCCAGCATACTGAGAGGGGAAGTCAGTGAGAGGGGGAGTCTGGATCAACAGCTAATGGGAAGTATGGAGACAGTTCTAGAACCTGTGAAGAATGCTGATGAAGATAGACAGAGTTGGTGAAAAGACAAAGACTGAAGACTATGGATCTGAAGATGCTAAAAGACTACGTCAACATCCAAGGGGGAGTCTGTTGATGCACGGAATGTCTGTTGACTGCGTCTACAAATAGTCTGAAGTCAAGATTGGTCTATAGGGGTCAAAGTGTAAATATTAGATTAGATATGGTTAGGATCACTTATATGTCAGTGTATTGATGTGGACCGCTTATTTGTCATTAGTTTGGATCGCTTATGTGACAAAGGTGCTGGATCGCTTATATGGCATGTCACATAAGCGGCCCTGGTTCTCTATAAATAGGTCAGAGCGGTTCATAAAGTGTAATAGTATATGTGTGTGCTACGGTGCTGAAACTCTGCCAAAATTTCATCAGAAAGCAATAGAAAGATAAGGAATTGAAAGGATAAGCTGTTGTAACTTCATATATGTTGATTTCGCCTTCATACATGAAGATGAACTACTTCGACTGACTTTTAGGGTCATAGATCGGTCCAACACATTGTGTGTGTGTGTGTGTGTATGTGCTTAAGTTTTAAAATCGTCAACTATGAATTACGAACTACAATAATTCTTCTTTATTATTTGTATAAACTGAATTAAGAATTTTGTTTTATAAAATTCTTTTAACATAGCTTTAATCAAGAGCCAATTATTTTATTTTTCCAAAAAATTATTATTATTATTAGTTTTAATTTAAAACAGAATTTAATAATATTGTATTATAATAATAATGATGATAAAGTATAACAGTACATATTAAAGATTTTTCTTAGAGAGCGTTTACTTATTAAAAATTTCTCTAGCATGTTAATTATCATTAATATTGACTATACACATAATTTCTGAATATTTTTTAATTTATCAAATTTTGATAAATAATCTACATATTTAATATTTAATAATACGATAAAGAATTATAAAGTGATTGACAAAATATTTTAATTATCGTATCTAAACAATGCTGAAACATTATATTTTGACAAAATTAATATAATTATATGTTTTATCGAAACTTTGACAAATACATATTTTTAAATTGAGTAAAACTTTTGGATTATATCCTAAATCATAAAATATCTTGCTTTCATTGAAAAATATTTTATATTGTAATATTTCAGTGATACCCTGCCTAAAGGTATTATTTTACATCTCTGGTTAAGATATTAATATCAATATCATAATATTACTTATGATTTAAGTTGTATTTGCATAAATATGAAGATACAGATTTGAAAATTATATTATCAATATATTTCCTTTTTATAGCCTATCATACTTACGTACCCTGAGAACTTAAATGATAGGAAATTATCTAGGTATAATACATATTATTTATATCATGATGTTTACAAAGTATCATATCTAAATTGCATTTATTAATACTTAAATATTAATATTAACATTTTATTATTACTTTAAAATTTATATTGCATTATGTTCCCACATATACATATGGATATGATAGATATATAAGATATCACGAAATTTACTAAGACATGATATTATTAATATATATATCATTTATATATATATTATAGCATAAGTGTAAGATACAGATATGGGTAACACATTGGGGAATTTAAGATTCATGAAATAACATAAAAATCATAATAAACATATTAAGATTTTATGTTCACATGATAACACATAGGATATTAATTTCCTAACACAAATGGCTAAAGGTTTAGGTATTGGAAGAACACCTAAAGGGCTTAAACCAGTGTCATAGCTCTGATACCACCTTCTGTCACAACCCCCGTCCCCTAAGAAACCAGGAACGGGCAGCCGCGGCCAGTTTCAGTGGTATCAGTGTTTATCAATTTGGCAGCGGAAAGTTTCATCAGGACCGTAGTTAGGAAATATTTTATCAGAGTTAAACACCAAAATATTTAAAATAAAGAAATGGGATAAAACCTAATTTCTCAATTTGACACATTTATAGGGAATAATTCCAATTATTGAAAACAATTCTCCTTTTTAATTAGGTAACTTTTATTGCCACTTTTCTAAGCCTTCAGTGCTCTACAGCTGGCTTTTATTGGCTTCACACTAAGTTACCTGAAACACGTGTTTAAAACATTTTATCAGCAGGAAAACTGGTGAGTGAATCCCAGTTTAATCAAGTTTAGTAAAAACCATTGTACAGTATTTAGGGCGGTCGCACAATTACATTTGTTTCCAAGTCATACTAATTACCACCCACGGTACTGTCGTCTCGACTTATGGTCATGTTACTCCTCGCAAGGTAGTAACAAATTTTGTATACAAAACCCTAAATATACCGACGATAATTGTACCCTTACAAATACTCAATAACTATTTAATATAATTTAATTAAGTGAGGTTTTGTAAAACAATTTGCAAAAAGGAGATTACTCACAAAAAGGTTTATACAAAAAGAGGATTACTCACATTGCTATTTTAGGTCTTTCCTTTGTGACTTCCTGGTTATAATCTATTAAATTAAACAATGCACAAGCATTAGTATAATAACCCATTTTACATTAGTTATACCCTCCCCGAGACAGAAACTCCAACGACTACGTCAGACAGAACCACGACAACTGTTACGGAGCCCTAGATCAATCGGGCAGCGTATCAAATACGTAACCGGGGTTAAATACTTACAACGAGGCAGAGCTTTGCTAATTAGGGGGTATAATGCCCGGTTATAGGGCCTACACTACAGAAATTGAGAGAAAAAATTGATTCTGAATGATTTGGAATGAAATGCCGAAGCCCTCCATTTATAGGCTGTTCGACCATGCCGTCGCGCCCCGCGACGCCTTTGGGTCTCGGCCATCGCGGCCCGCGAGAACCAGAAAAGGCGGAGGCAGTGCTGAGTCGTCCCGGGGATGTTGACGCATGTAGGGACACGTGGCACGATGTGGCTCCGCCACTTAACCTCGAGGTCGCGACCCGTGATAGCTGAAGGGGAGTCCGTCGCGCCCCGTGACAGACGTGAATTATTGTTTTTATTTGTTATTTAATGAAATATAGGTTATTTGGGGCCGGTTTTCGTATACGGGGTGAATTTAGGAGCGTTTGGGGTTTTCTAAAATATTTTAAGGAGGGTTGATATATCTTGGTGTAACTCCTGGATTATTTAGTAAAATATATAATGCATTCACATTAAGTATAGTAACCCAATTCAACTTTATCTCTACGTCACGAGATAGAAAAGAATGTTAGAGCCTATGGCGTTATTTATAGTGAATGTTGAAATCGATTTCTTGGAGCCTACGCCCCTTTACGGCCACGTAATCCTTCATTTCAATTAATGTTTAGTTTGAGTTGTTTCTTTCAAAAGTGTACACGTACTCTTTAGATATGAAATGTATTTAATTATTATTTTAATATATATATATATATTATAATTAATTTAACTGCTTCACTTATTTGGCGCTTATAACTTCTAAAATATGGTGTTTTATAAGACAATGAATATGTCTTTAGAATGAGAATAATTTTATCTACATTTTGATCCAAGTTTCATTAAAAATGGAGTAGGTTCAAATATAATGTATTTTTATTTTTAAATTATTAAATGGTTCCTGGGTCCGTCTAGGTATTTCATATTTCTAACATTCAACTTACCCATGATCTATTCGTGTAATAACTTTTATTTTAAATTTAAAATTTTGGGAATGTTACACGGTTATTATCCAACATATGGAATTTACCCTCAACATGTTGTGCTTGTAAAATCACTTACACGGGGTACAACGTTAGACGAAAATAGAACGAAGTTAATGGGGCTCAAATGGCGGCGCGAAAAGACATCGAACAAGCTTTTAGTGTTTTGCAGAAAAGATGACGCATTTTGAGCATGCCATGTAGGCTTATGGAAATGTTTAGAGTTAGAAATGTGATGTATATGTGCATTATTTTACACAACATGATTTTAGAGGACGAAGGACGCGCAATTTGCGAGTACTATGGAGAGGAGCGCAACCAAATAATGAAGACACCGGTGATGAAGTGAGGGAATTAAACGAACGGGTTATTATTGACAATCAGGTCATCCCAACCTTCGAATGGATGTGGTTGAACACCTTTGGAGTCTTCCGCGAAACGACGATGACGAAAATGATAATTAAAATATGTAATTTTTTATTAATGTTTTTTTTAAATTTATGTAATGTTATTTCTTTATTTAATATAAATGGCTTTTTTTTTAATTTTATTGATTTGTTTTTTAAGATAAATTAAATAAAAAAGTGGTAGCCATGTGCCGCTCCATGCTCCCTCCCACCCTATGCTTTTGGGGCGTGAAGGGGGAAATCTCCCTCTGATGACGTTGTTGCCATGTATCGCTTCATGCGTCTTCTTCAAGTTTCTCCACACCGTATAGTTTTAGGTGTTTCTAGAGGCTTTGCCTCTGTCATTGAGCCACCAACCCTAACGTTGACACATTATTTAATGCTATCTTCTTTTCTCTCATTATAATATTTTAGGTATTTACCCGTGTATTATCTATACTATATTATAATATAATATATTTCATATTAACTTCTTAAATTTTATGTAATACAAGTATGATTGCTTAAGTTATAATACATATGTCAAAAGACATTTAGGGGTAAATCTATCTTTTTAACTTTACTTAACTTTTGGTTATTAAACAATAATTACACTTTTAACTCTTATTTTAAACGAGAGTAAACTTTCGTTTTGCTCCTCGTGGTTTGGTCGTTTTAGTGGTTTTGCCCCATTCCTTTAAAAATAACCATTTTACTCCCTGATCTATGAAGCCCTTCATGATTTCACTCCCCGCCCTAAACGTCATCAGTTTTAAACGTTAAAACCTGTCACGTGCAAAACACCTGAAGGGCAATTATGTCTTTTCCCAATCCATCCTTTACAGTTCTAGTTTAAAACCCTAAATACATTTATTATAATCTTCTTAACCCATTTTAAGACATTATCACCCATTTCGCTACATTATCACCCAATTCGAAAACTTTCTCAAACCCTAAACCTTCTCCAACATCAAACGCATACAAGATTATCGACGATCGAAGTGCAATGACAATGTGGTTCGTTCATCCTAGGGGACAACAAGTTGATGTGGAGAATATGTATGGTGAGTTTTGTAAACCCTAACACTGATCATGTATTGAGCCATTTCCATACTGTTAAATTGATAATGGTGGCATTTTGTTATGTTTTTTTTTCAGTTACCCCTACATTTTTCTCACTCAAGATTCATTATGGAGGCTCTTTCACAAAGTTTCCTAGTAGGATGTGTCACACCCCAACCGATGGCGGAAACATCGGGGTGTGAGCACTAAGCGTTCAGATTGCTCATGAGATTCCATAACACTAGATAGTTTCAATATAGATTAGATTCATTTCATGCAATTGTCTAAAAACAACATCAAATCACAAAACATAGTATCAAACAAACATGATCATTGTTTCAAAGTTTCTAGATTAAGCTAAGTGGAGTGTCTAAGCTTCGTCCTAGCTTGTTTCATGAATCCTAGCATCCTGTCAGCCTGCAACATGTATTAAAATATAGTCAGTACAAAAGTGTACCGGCGAGTATACAAGTTTGAGTACATAGAATAATAGATTAAAAACAACTCATATCCATAATGTAAATGATAAAAATAGTTTCAACCATCCTAGTGTTCGCAGTCCAACAAGTGATAGCCCAAGTATCCTGATGCTTTGTTGTTTTCCCAAGTCTCAAGGAAAACTAGAATCCTCCTAACAATACCCCCGAGAATAATGGGGAGGTGCATCTCCTATAGCGTTACTATTGTTAAAGCGTAACTACACACCCTGGATTAAACATCCACATAGCACAAATAGAATACAAGAATCACAAGTTTCACATAGACATAGGATAGAGTTTAGTTTCCAAAAGTCCCAAGTATCATAGTTTAATAGAATACATGTTGCATCCCAAAGTTTAAAACAAAAAGGGATCGAGTATACTCACAGTGATTGCTTAACAGATTAACTGTTATTGGATCAAAGGGAGCTCTTTAGGGTTAACCTGATTAGATTACAATAGATAAGTGTCGGACAAAACAACGAGATTCAAACCAAGTTTCGGATTAGCCATCTTGATCGGGTGGCTGTTCGATCGGATGGCTATCCGATTGGATTGCCATTTGATTGGGATGGCAATTATGTGGGGGGAACGGATGGCTATTCGATCGGATGGCTATCCGATTAGATTGCCATTTGATCCAAAGTTCTAAGTTTTCAGAGATTCAAAGTCTCAAGAGATTCTAAGTGTTGAAAGGTTCCAAGGCACATTGTCACTTTGATCAGATGGCAGTTCGATCGGATGGCTATCCGATTGGATTGCCATTCTAAGTGTTGAAAGGTTCCAAGGCACATTGTCACTTGATCGGATGGCTGTTCGATCGGATGGCTATCCGATCGGGTTGCCACTCGATCGGGTTATCCTTGTCTTGTTCCTAAACTTGTAAAGTCTCTAAGTTTCTGTTTAAACAGTGACGACATGGTACTGTAGGATCGTGATCTGACCCGATTGAGTCGTTCAGAGGCGTTCAACTATGTTTCAGGTGCGGAATTACAAGAAACGGAGGTAGAGACAGCTTGCAATTCACTTAATCTACTGTTTGTATTGATTTGACAATGTTTACAGTTCGTTCTTCACACCGGCAACACTTCGGCGTGGAATACAAGGAATGGCTATGGTTTCGCTCATTGGAACAACTATATATAGACCTCATAGGTTCGTTATGTGTACATGACACATAAGCGGAACCTCTACAATGACAGAAAAGCGGACCTTATGTCCAAATGAGCGAACCTATCCATCTAAACACATACAACCTCATGTTTTCTCGTAAAACGCGCCCTAATCTATACAATACAATGTAAGACTCGATACAAGACGAAGTCGACAGATGTAGTGCACCAACAGACTCCCCCTCAGATGTTGACGGAGTCGACTATCGAGTCACAATAATGCTGTGTCTTCACATCTTCAGTCTTGATCAGTCTCTGGGCTTTTCTTTCTCTCTATCTTCAGACTCCCCCTCTCGATTTGCTGGCATTCCTTTGTTACTCAGCAACATCTGATACAGGATCGTTGTCTGTCTCTTCAAGTTCCAAGATCGAAACCTGACTTATGCTCTATCTGCAGAATCTTCAATTTTCAGAATCGATCTGCCTGGCTCATCAAGAGTCATAAACTTGGCTTTCTTCAAACAAAGTCCTCAGGTATCGTAACCTTGCTTTCGTTCAGCTTCAAGATCGAAACTTGGCTATCTTCTAGCTTGAGTCTCAGGATCGACCTGGCACAACTTGACCTGCATAGACTTAACCCAGAAATAAATTTTCTAGATTTAACAATTTAATGCACCAACAGTCTGACATAATCAGATGACACCCTCTCATAATATGTTTACCAAAATCACGTATGAACTCACACTGACTCCCCTCAAAACTAACTATCTGCACCATCAACTACTCTCCCTCAGTTCACACACACATGATGAACCACTTTTTGATTTAGAAAACATATTTTGACATTTCAAACACACTTCCCCTCACAACAATGTCATCATGTTTAGCACTCGGAATTTTGAAAATCAGCTATCCAACATCAGTTGTCGAAAATCTTTTTGACTTTTTCAAAAATTTATGCTAAAACACACCGAAAATCTTTTTGGATTTTTTTTTAAAAAAAATAACTGACACAACTTGTAGAATCAAGAAAATGCAAAAATGAAATATTTACAAACATATTTTTGTGAGTTAGTGTAAGAGGATCATATCAGTTTATGAGACATGTCACTAACACCGTTAAGCTTGATTTCATTTTAAGTTCTAAACAATTCACCTAGATTGTCAGTATATCGGTCCACTGAAATTTTCACACAAAGTTCAATTGATCTGAGATACGATATTAATGTCTTAGATACTAACTTATTCGTGTGTCCCACTACTTGAATATACTCCCGTATCCAGATCCCAATATTCAGTCTTACAGGTGAGTATACTACATATGATATCTGTTCAGGGATTTGTGCGAGGGCCGTGAGAGCTCAGGTCGATACTTCCGTATACGCAGAGAGATGGCGGCTTCGACTTTTGGTGTGTCCCCTTTAGAGGATCTTTTAGATTTCAACAGCAGCGACTATCAATTTTATTGTTTCATCAGCATGCTGAGGGCGAAGCTATATTTCAAGCTTTTGCGGAAAGCATTATCCGGGGACTAGGTCAGTACTTCCATACTGCAGAAGTCCCGGGATAATACCCCAGATATCACTGAGCATAAAGACCTAGTATCTCAGAATAAGGGACCTTTCAAACAAGATTTCAGGGGTTACCTATATATCCAAGTTTTGTGTTAACCCACAGAACAAGCAAGTTTGAATTTTTAGATTTATATCTCATCACAATCTATTAAATGTGTAAAAACCTACTGACATATCCTCAGTAAGATTGTTTATCACATTTTATCTTTACATTTCTTTAGCATGTTGTGACAGCCTACTGATGTACTATCATTTCCTCTTTTTACAACAGAACTCATTTTTGATTTTATCATGTTTTTGTATTTTTCAAATTTTCTAATGTTTTTGGATTTTCTGAAATTTTCTTACTCCCCCTAAAATGCAAACACATTTCGAAGGAACTTTGAAAATAACTAGACTCTTGACCCACTTGAAAACACAGAAAATAAAACAAACTGTATAAAAATATGACAACCGATATCTAATCGCCTCAATTCGCCATTCACTATGCATAAACAATCAGAACTCCCCCTTTCAACAAACCATTTTCTCATTAAGATTTCAAAACACTTAAGTTTGTTTTAATCAAAATGATTTTTCCAGAAAATGAGTTTGTTTTTATCACTTGTAAGATTATCACTTTTTGCATGGGGATATGGTTCATCATTTTGTTTATCAATCTCATATGTAGTAAATCAAGTACAACTTAATGTCCCTGATTTACCATTTGCAGTTTAGAATCCTCTGATCCACTTGTAAATGTATCTGAAATAATACCGCTTGTAAAAATAACCACTAAAAAGTATAACCAACAAATACCACTTGTAGATAAAACCAAAAAATACCAACTGTAGGAATGAGACTCTACAGAACCTCTTTACCACTTGTAGTATTAGACAGAAAGATGCCGATTCCTGCTTCTGAATTATCAACCTGGAAGCTCCGGCGTAGTCCTTCAATCCTGTAAACATTCAAATATTATTCAAACATCTTTCAAACAAACTTTTTAAACACTAGAATGATGCCGATTCCTGATCCACGATATAAACTTGGGATCTCCGGCGTAGTCCTAAGACTTCTATGGGAAACAAACTTCCATCCAAGTCTTTTCAGACTTGATGGCTTTCAACTCTTGCGCAGTGGGGTTATATGTTGCCTTTTTAGTCGCATAAAAATCTTTAACCCCCTTTGCTTTCCCATTTAGCATTTTCCCAAAAATTTTCTTTACACTTCCATTGAAAGTTTTCTCGACATCAAATTCATTTTTTTTCAGTGTAAAACTGTTTCGAGATATCAACTTTTCCAATTTTCTTTTTAACTTCTTCAAATTTCAATGATGGAAACTCATCATTATTCACTGAAATTTTCTCCTCAACCTGTGGCTCTTCTGGCTTTGTGGAACCAGATTCATCGCCGACTTTCACATCAACTTTCTTAACAACCCACACTTGGTTGTCTTTTTCTTTCTTTTTATAAAAATTCTTTTTAGAACACTCACCAACCTCATAAGTTGAATTTTCAAAAATTTTAAGTCTATTGGTTGGTGGTTCAACATCAACAACTTTTTCTTTCAATTTCTTAGAAACTCCTTGTTTTGTCTTGGCATTTTTCGGACAGTTCCATGCAATGTGACCAGCTTCATTGCTTTTGAAACAGGTTCGAGTTTCTCTTGGATGAAACACTCCAGTTCCATTCCTTTTCTTCTCAGCAAGAAACTCCTGGTTCGATTGTCTCCAAAATGGTTTCTTCTGTTCTTCTTCTGAGCTTCCACCTGAAACAAATTCTGTTTTTGTTTTAGATTTTTTTTCATTTTTACAGTTTTCTGGTGGAACAAAACCTAATCCTTTCTTTTTGTAGCTACGATTTTGGTTTGGTTTCTTTTGAAAACCAGAACCGGAATTGTAACCCTTTTTCTTGTTTACCTTTGTTGAATTCTTGAAATGTATTTTTTAGGGTTTCCAGTAAGATATAAATATTTTATTTCAGAAATATTGATTTCTGTCATTTTAAAAACCTTTTTGATCATGTCAAAATGAACACTTCTTATTGGAAATTCTTTGTCATAATATAATTTGTCCGAATCATTTAAAGTGTATGCTACTTCAAATGTTTCATCATCCAAATTTGCTTTTGATAACAAAAATTATTTACTGTAAGACCGTTTGACCGACGATTTTGGACTGTTGACTGACGAATTTGACTTTCCAGTCTCAGACTTTGACTCATCCTCATCAGTATCCAACACCTGATCGACCACCTTTTTGATTAACTCAGACTCATGATCAGTATCGGACGAGGTAAACGTGACATCAATGTTTTCTGGTAACTCATCAGTTGTGTCGGTTTTTAGCTTTATATTGACTGCTTTTTCAAGTTGCTCCTCGTTTGGTTTTCTAGGAGAATACCCTTCCCAAATCGGAGGCGGAAACTTGTTATAGCTAGTAGTCGGTTTCTTACCACAATCTTTTTTCTTCTTTAGCTTCTCATCTTGAAACGCTTCCATACCTGCAACAGTTGGGTAAATACGATCAATAAGATAATCAGAACTAGAATAGCTTTGTAACAAACGTCTAATTCTCCATTCTCGATCTTCTCAGTCTCCAACTCTTGCTTCCACTTAGCACTCTCTTCGATGTAGAAATTGATAGCTTTCTGCTTAGTCATCATCACAGCATTCATCATCGTTAGTGCTTGTTCTCTTTCTGAGTTTGTCTTTTGGAGACCAGTTACTGTTTTGTTCAAGACATCATAGGATTCTTTCACATAGTTGAGGTTGAACAGTAACTGCTCCTTCTTTTCATACTCAGCAATTATCTCATCTTTTGCTGCACATCCCTTGCAAGTTTCCAAACATTTCTCGCAAGGCTTTACAACTTCAACAATCTTCTCAACCTCGATTGTCTTTATTACTTCAATAACCTTTTCTTCATCTTTCACCTCCTCAGTTTCATACATCTTTTCTTCATTCACCAGCTCAGTTTTATCATTCTCCTCATCAACACTTTCAGTCTTCATTTCCGTGTGTTCTTTTGCAGCTCTTTTTGCCTTCAACTTTTCCATACGATCTGCAAAATAGAAATGAAAACTTTAAGGAGAAAGATGAGTTTTAGCATTATTGATATGTTTCTCTTCCTCATCATCACTACTGCTCTCAACTGGTGATTGGTCAAACTGTACATATTTTTCAGAATCAACATCTGATACACCAGAATCAGATGGTGTTTGATCAAATACAACTTCCTTTTTTGAACTATCATCATTCTGTACACTCTCATCAGCACTCTGAGAACTTTCATCAACATTTTCTGAGCTTTCATCAGACGTAACAGACTGTTCCTCCACACTTTCTACAGTCACACCAATAGATTTCATCCAGGTGGTAAACATGTCTGGTTCTTTGACAATCTTTGCAATGAAAGCTTTGAACTCTCCCTTTTCATCAACAAACATATCCCAGCGGAAGCCTTCAAGTAGTCTTTCATCATCTTGATCAACTAAACAGGCTTTGCTATCAGGAGATATGTATTTGCTCCAGTTGAAATCCACTAAACATGCTCTCTTGGAATCCTCAATCTTTCTACCATGAGCCGTCTGCGAGTCTTGTGATTGACCAACTTGCTGATAAATGGCTTTCCGGTAATAGTCGTCTTTTCCAAACGGATTCTGAGCACCATTAGCTTCTCTACCCTTGCACTCCCGTTTGAAATGGCCTTTCTCCCTGCATCGAAAACAAGTAACTTTAGATTTATCAAAACCTAAAGTAGATACATGAGCATCAAGAAAGTCATTTCTCCCAGTAATTGTCTTGAACTTTTTAGCACGTCGAAGAACACTAGCAAGACACCATTTGATATCCATTAATTCCATCTCTTCGGCGTCTATTTGATTGTAATCCTCTTTGGTGAGCATAGGATTTCCGATCCGACCAGCTACAAGACCCTCATATGATAACAATACAGAACCAAGTAGAGCCATGTGGTCTTTTGCAGTATCCTCAGAAAAACTTTGACCTTCTGGAAGATTTAGAGCTATGTTGCACTGAATCACATAACCATTTCCTGTTTTTATGCTTTGTGACTGAAAACTTGAATTTGACTCTTTAGGATTAACACTCGGAAATGATGAGAATCCATTGTTGCTTTTGCCAGAACCCTGATCAGCCTTTTCTGATGAATCTCCAGCACTGAATGCAGTTTGGATTTTCGGACTTATCTCAGATTCTGGAACTGGAATGCTACCCTTGTAGTACATCTTCACATCCTGTTGACCACTCGGACTATTCATCCTGGCGATCTTCTGCTGTTCCAGATCCTGACTTTCAATCTTTTCGATGAACTGAGAAATCGTTAACCCATCATAAACACCCGTATTCTTCAGTATCATCAAATATGTTCCCCATTCTTTCTGTGGTAGTGCATCAGCAAGCTTGTCTACCCACTCTTCACGATCTTTTTCAATACTTAACATCGACATTAATCGCACAAGGTGACAGTATCTCTCAATCAGCTTCTTTGTATCTTCACACGGTAGACTGCTGAACAGATCAAACTCTTTCTTAAGCAGCGCTTTCTTGCTCTTTATCATGTTCTCGCTTCCCTCAAATTTGACTTTAAGTGCATCCCAGATTGACTTTGCAGTTTTGTCGTGTTGTAGCAAAATGAAGATGTCTTCTTTGATCGCTTGCTGAAGCAGACTTATCATCATTTTCTCAGCTTTGTACATAACCCGTTCTTGCTCCGTGAATTCTGACAGATTTTTGGTAGTCTGCAATTCTGTTCGAGGCAACACGTATTTCTTCAAGATACATTCCCACGATCTAAGATGGTTTGCCTGAACCCAGTTCTCGAATCTGTCTTTCCACCCGTAATATTCTTCAATACTCATCAATTTCGGGGGCTTTTGGGTGGTTCCCGTTTCGTTTTCTAAATTCATAGCTTGAACAACGGCGACGATGTTGCAAATGCATTATAGAACTCAGTATCCATGATGAATTTACGTGTTTTTCAAATTCAGTGACAAATAAGCGAAACAACTGATGTTCAGATAAGCAGCTCTATTGATGACCAAATAAGCGGATCTACAGATGATCAAATAAGCGGATCTACTGATGATCAAATAAGCGAACCTACTGAACTTTGTCACTAAAAGCAGACCAGGTTGACCAGATGAGCGGAACTACTGATAAAGTGTCTTTGGAGCTGTCACAACCCCCGGTCCCTAGTTCCCGGGAACGGGCGGCCGTGAGCCAGTTTCGGTGGTATCACATTTATTTATCCAATTTGGCAGCGGAAATTTTCATCAGGACCGTAGTTAGGAAATATTTAATCAGAGTAAACCACCGTATTTTATAACATTAAACATATGGGTAAAACCCAAGTTTTCAATACACACATTTCATAGGAATAAATCCTATTTATTTAATAAAAACATCCGTTTTATTATTAGGTAACTTTATTGCCACTTTTCCAAGCCTTCAGTGCTGTCCAGCTGGCTTCTATTTGGCTTTCACATGTTGTTACCTGAAACGCGTTTTAAAAACATTTTGTCAGTGGGAAATACTGGTGAGTGAATCCCAGTTTAATTAAGTTTATATAAAAAGTCACAGTGAACAGTATTGAGGGCGATCCCGCAATTACATTTGTTTCCAAGTTATATCAATTATCACCCGTTGGTACTGTCGAACCCGACTTGTGGAAATGTTACTCCTTAACCTGGTTGTAACCAATTTTTTATACAAAACCCCAACATACCCACGATAATTGTATTCTTACAAATACTCAATAACTGTTATTCGCATAGAAAAGTATGCAAGGTTTTGTAAAAACACTTAACAAAAATAGGATTACTCACATTGCTGTTTTAGGTTATTCTTTAGGGTTTCCTGGTGAATATCTATAATTTACATAAATGCACGTGTGTTAGTATAATAACCCATTTTAACATTAGTAATACCCTACCCGAGACGGCATTCCAACGACTACGTCGGGCAAAACCACGACAGCCGTTACGGAACCCTATATCAATCGGGCAGCGTATCTAATATGTCTCCAGGGGTTATAATACTTACATCGTAGCAGAACCTCGCTATTTTAGGGGGTATAATGCCTGGGTATAGTAACGCCACTACAGAAAATTAAGAAAGAAAGAAAGAATTTGACCGATCGGACTGAAGACCCGATGCGTGCTATTTATAGGGCTGAAATCGGACTTCCTCGCGGCCCGCGTTAAGTAAGGCTAGGCCTTACGCGGCCCGCGTCAATGTGGGTCAATGGCGTAGCTTGGCCCGGTCACCACTAGGCTTGACACGAGGTTGACACGTGTCAGCTCCGGGTCGTGCCACAATTCAGGACACTCGCGGCCCGCGTGAACTTAAGCTATCTTATACGCGGCCCGCATGAACTTATGATTTCAGTGGAGTCCGGTTCATACCCTTATGCGGCCCGCATTAAGTTGAGGTGAGGTCTTATGCGGCCCGCCTCAACTTATTATTTATTGTTTTTAATTTATTTTATATGTTATATTATATTTTGGGCTCGGTTTTCACATACGGGGTGCATATAAAGACATATTGGTAGGGCTGGCAATTCTGACACGAACACGATAACACAACACGAACCTACACGAAGTTAACAGGTTTCGTGTTTGACCTTAACAGGTTTCGTGTCTAAACAGGTCGACACGATAAGACCTGTTTAAATTTCGTGTCTAAACAGGTTAAAACCTGTTAACCTGTTAAGACCTGTTAGTGACCTGTTTATAATTTTAAATTAAAAAAATATTTCAAATATGTGGGGTTAACATGTCATGTTCATGTCTTAACAGGTCGTGTTCGTGTCTTAACATGTCATGTTCGTGTCTTAACAGGTCGTGTTCATGTCTTAAACAGGTTATATGATATGTTGGTAACATTTTCGTGTCTTAACAGGTCATTTCGTGTAACCTGTTTATTAACAGGTTCGTGTTCGTGTTTGAAAAATCATACACGATAAGATTTCGTGTCGTGTTCGTGTTTACAGGTTTCGTGTTCGTGTCTTATCGGGTTCGCGTCTTAACAGATCGGGTTGACCCGATATGCCAGCCCTATATATTGGGATATTTTAGGATATATTAGGGTGTCAAAAATATTATAAGGGTGTCGGTTTTACCGAGGGTTGTTATATCCTCCCCACCTTGTTTCAGAGCTCGTCCTCGAGATCTATTGGAACAAGTGTGGATATTTCTTTTGCATTTCTGATTCAAGTTCCCATGTGTATTCAGGTCCTCTTTTGGAGTCCCACTTTACTTTGACTAGAACTAATCTCTTATGCTTGAGATTCTTAATTTTTCTATCTTCAATTTGTAGAGGTCTCTCTACAAATTTGAGTTGTTCATTTACCTCTATATCCTTGAGAGGTACTACGATTGATTCATCAGCTAGACACTTTTTGAGATTAGATACATGAAATACATCATGTATTCCTGCCATTTCCTCTGGCAGTTGTAGCTGATAGGCTACAGGTCCTATTCTTTTAAGAATTTTGAAAGGTCCAATATACATGGGGCTAAGCTTTCCTCTTTTAATGAATCTTACCACTCTTTTCCAAGGAGAGACTTTTAATAATACTCTATCTCCTACTTGAAATTCTAATGGTTTGCGTCTGTTATCAGCGTAGCTCTTTTGTCGATCACGTGCTGCTTTCAGTCGTTCCTTAACTTGAATGATTTTGTCAGTTGTTTCTTGTACTATCTCAGGTCCAGATAATTGTTTTTCCCCAATTCCTGCCCAACAGACTGGGGTTCTGCACTTTCGTCCATAAAGTGCTTCGAATGGTGCAGCATTGATACTTGTGTGATAACTGTTATTATAAGAAAATTCTATTAAAGGTAAGTGTTCGTTCCAATTACCTCCAAAATCAATTACACAAGCTCTAAGCATGTCTTCCATTGTCTGGATTGTCCTTTCACTTTGCCCGTCTGTTTGAGGATGATAAGCTGTGCTTAAGTTCAACTTAGTTCCCATTGCTTTTTGGAAACTTGACCAAAAATGAGAAGTAAAACGGCTATCTCTATCGGAAACAACTGATAAAGGAATTCCATGTAATGAAACAATTTCATTTACATATAATTTGGCTAATTGTTCCATACTAAAGGTTTCTTTCATTGGTAAGAAATGAGCTGACTTGGTTAGCCTATCTACAATCACCCAGATTGTATCATTACCTTTTCTTGTTTTGGGCAGTTTGGTAACAAAATCCATTGTTATCAATTCCCATTTCCAAACTGGTATTTCTAATTGTTGTAACAATCCTGAATGTTTCTGATGTTCAGCTTTAACTTGTGAGCAAGTTAAACATTTAGAAACATAGGTTGCTACATCCTTTTTCATTCCTATCCACCAGAAATTTTTCCTTAAATCCTGGTACATTTTATCACTTCCTGGATGCATTGTATATTTAGACTTATGGGCTTCTTCTAATATACGGTGACGTAAATTTCCTAACTTAGGTATCCACATTCTCTTTCTATGGAACCTCCAAATTCCGTCTGTTCCTTGTTCTAATTCTTTAATCATTCCTTTTAATCTTTCAGTATCCTCCTTGATTACAGATTCTTGTGCTTTTCTAATCTGACCGTTTAAATCTACTTGAAGATTTAATTTAAGAGAACGTACCCTTTTTGGCTTTTCATGATACTTTCAACTTAAAGCATCTGCCACTACATTTGCTTTTCCTGCATGATACTGGATATCACAATCATAATCACTAAGTAATTCCATCCAGCGTCTTTGTCTCATATTCAACTCTTTTTTCCCAAAGACATATCTTAAACTCTTATGATCTGTGAATATGGTAAACTTACTACCATAAAGATAATGTCTCCAAATTTTAAGGGCAAAAATTATAGCTCCTAGTTCCAAATCATGGGTTGAATAATTTTCTTCATGATTCTTAAGCTGTCTAGATGCGTAAGCTATAACCTTTTGACGTTGCATTAACACACATCCATAACCTAACTTAGAAGCGTCACAAAAGACTACAAAGTCTTCAGTTCCTTCTGGTAACGCTAGTATAGGTGTATGGGTTAATCTTTCCTTAAGGATTCTAAAGGCTTCTTCTTGTTTTTGTCCCCATTCAAACTTAACAGATTTACAAGTTAACTTAGTTAAAGGAATGGCTATTCTAGAAAAATCTCGGATAAATCTTCTATAATAACCGGCCAATCCTAAGAAACTTCTAATCTCAGTTGGTGACTCTGGGGTTTTCCATTTAGTAATTGCCTCGATCTTTGTGGGATCTACATGAATTCCTTCATGGTTGAGTAAATGTCCGAGGAATTGTACTTGCTCTAACCAAAACTCACACTTTGAAAATTTAGCATAAAGCTTTTCCTTTCTCAATAAACTTAAAAGTAAGTGCAAGTGCTTTGCATGCTCCTCTTTACTTTTAGAGTAAATTAGAATATCATCTATGAAGACAATTATGAATTTATCCAAATATGGTTTACATATTCGGTTCATCATGTCCATAAATGCAGCTGGGGCATTGGTTAAACCAAATGGCATGACAGTAAATTCATAATGACCATACCTTGTTCTGAATGCGGTTTTAGGAATGTCATCTTCCTGTACCTTTAATCGATGATATCCTGATCTTAAATCGATTTTAGAGAAAAATCGAGCTCCCTGAAGTTGATCGAACAAATCATCGATTCTCGGTAATGGATACCGATTCTTAATCGTGACTTTGTTCAATTCACGGTAGTCAATGCACATACGCATTGATCCGTCCTTCTTCTTGATAAATAAAATCGGTGCTCCCCATGGCGATGAGCTTGGCTGTATAAATCCTTTCTCCAACAATTCGTCTAATTGTTTCTTTAGTTCCTGCATTTCAGCAGGTGCTAAATGATAGGGTGCTTTGGCAATTGGTGCTGTCCCTGGTAGCAGGTGAATTCTGAATTCAACTTCCCTGTCAGGTGGTAGTCCTGGCAATTCTTCTGGAAAGACATCTGAAAACTGGGACACTACTGGAATGTCTTTTAATTCTTTTCCTTTCGTGTTAGTGATTATAGAAATCAAATACACTATAGATCCTTTCCTTATATAACTTGCAGTTTTCATCACAGAGATGAATTTAGTGGATCTAGATGGTTTATCTCCTTTAATTGTGATATTTTCACCTCTTGGTAATTTTATCTGTATTGACTTTTGATCACATAAGATATTGGCTTTATTGGCTATTAACCAATCCATTCCTAATATGACATCAAATCCTACCAAATTCATTGGGTAAAGGTTTGCAATAAACTTTTGATTAAAAATTTCTATTCTTGCTCCTTGCAAGATTTCAGAAATCCTAACGGTTTCTCCATTTGCGGTTTCTGCTAGACATTCTTGTGGTAGTTTAGTTAATGATTGATTTAGGAGTTTGCAAAATGAAGTATTAATAAAACTTTGGTTTGCACCAGAGTCAAATAGTACTTTAGCAAAAATATCATTAACTAAAAACGTACCAGCAATTACGTCTGGAATCATCCTGGCTTCATCTGCAGTTAGAGCGAATGCTCTAGCATTTTTAGTATTCTTGTTGTTTGCAGCTGGAGTCAATTTTGGGCAGTTTGTCTTAATATGACCTTTTTCTCCACAGTTGTAGCACATTCCATTACTGGCTTTTCTTCTGCAATTTTCTTCCTTGTGTCCTGGCGCCTTACAGTAATTGCAGTAAGTAGAGCATCTTCCAGAATGCTTCTTCTTGCAGTTCCTGCAGTATGGTGCAGAGGTAGAACCTATATTTCTACGGTTGGAATTCCCAGAACGGAATTCTTGGGTAAGCCTTTGGGTTAGGTTTTTCCTCTGGTCTTCTTCTCTAGTACGGATTAACTCATCTGTCAAGGTATTGGCTAGTTCTACAGCTTCTTCTATAGTTTGGGGTCTAGCTGCCTTGACTACATGTCTAATCTCTCCAATTAATCCCCAGATGTAACGGGAGATTAACACTGGTTCAGGTGATGCAAGGGTAGGTACTATCCTAGCATATTCAAAGAATGTGGTAGTGTAACCCTTACTGTCTACCCCGGTCATTCTAAGATTCAGGAACTTATTGGTTATCTGTTCCTTTTCATTGGGAGGGCAGAATTTCCTTTCTACCATATTTTTAAATTCCTCCCATTCCATGTTATAAATCCTATCACTTCCTCTTGACTAGAGGATAGTGTTCCACCATTCTAAGGCTGCGTTTTTAAACAGATTTGAAGCAAACATTATCTTATCTTCTTCAGCGCACTTGCTGATTTTCAGGACTGCCTCAGTTTTCTCTATCCAGCGTAAGGCTGCAACGGGTCCTTCATTGCCCGAGAATTCTATTGGTTTACAGGACCAGAATTCCTTGTAAGAACAACCATATGGCATGGTTCTTCTTCTTTTGGGAATGGGCGCTTGAAGTACGGGTCCATTGTTCACGCTGTGTTCCGGTTCACTTGGTCGTTTACTGCTATGCTTACTTTTATTATTCGCTTCTTGACCTGTTTGAATAATAAATGGCATTGCATCTATAATTCCTTGTGCCACTATGTGTTGAACGGCACTATTATCCATTTGGTTTCCATTGTTGTTTGGATTCTCATTAACCACGTTATTGTTACTCTGGTTATCATTATTCAGATTATCCTGATTTTCCTCGTCGGCCATCTGGATTTTACACAATTACCAAATATTAATATCACAAATCATATTTGAATATAGCTAATCACATGACACGCACTTTTAACCAAAAGCGTCGAGCATTGCGACTTTTACTCTATTTATATAGTATGCATCATTACACACTAGTACTGAAATTTAAATTACAATACCGACTGAAATGTAAAGCTACAATACTAATAGTAGGCATCCGTAGTTTTTTTTTTTTTCTAATACATACACACATATACTGTTTTATTATTATTATTATTAGTATTACTACCGTTCCTGCCATCACCTTCACTGATATGGATTCATCCAAAAATCCATATTACGCTCATCGTATTTCCATACGAGGCGTTCTCCCACCTGTCGCATTCTATCACTGCTTTCTAAAATTTCCTCCCCAAAAGTCCTAAGTTCTTGGACATTTTCTGCACTCATTGGGGGTGCAGGTTCTAGGACTGGGTTTGGAATTTGTGGTACGGGTTCCTGATACGGAGGCATAGGGGCCTGGTACGGGTATGGATTCTCTAAAATTTCCCTAACATATGCATCACTAATGTTGTAGGGATCTTGAGGATCTAACCCTGGGTAAGCTCCTAAGTTGGGCATTGGCACATTTTCCTGTATTGGGTTTTGTTGCACGTAGTCCCTAACATCGTCCCACCAGGGGTCGTAGTTGTTTGGGTCTAGGGGATCTGGTGTAGGTACCCTAGGTATCTCCTCCGGGTTGTAATCAGGCATTTCTATCTGGTTTTCTACTTCCATGGGTTGGTCAGGATTTTGTGGTTGTGGTGCTAGCATTTGTTCCAGGTTTGGGTCAGCAGCAGTGGTTGCTAAAATATGGATATTAGCGATACCCCTATTGAGCATGTCCTGATTATAAGCATCAGTCTCTCTTTTTGCTGCGGCTAACACTCGCTGCTCCTGCAACTTTTTCATTCTTTTCCTACGTTCATGCGCTCCCCTACTGAACCATCCCCTCTTTTTCTGAGGAAATGGCTCTTCAGATTGAGCCTTAAACACAAAGATTCCTTCTTCTGTGTCAGCAGAATACCCCGAGAGGGCAGGCTGAGAAGAGGAGGTGCCTTCGCTCCTAGGCGAACCAGACAGTTGACGATAAGCGTCAGAAGGTCCTTGGTCGCTCATACTGTAAACTAATAAATAGTCAGATAACACATAGCAAGAAATACAATTATACACGTATTTCCATAATTTATTTCCTAACACTTTGAATTTTGATGTCAGGAGAACACTTCTATGGCTGAATCAGTGGCATAGCTCTGATACCACCTTCTGTCACAACCCCCGGTCCCTAGTTCCAGGGAACGGGCGGCCGTGAGCCAGTTTCGGTGGTATCACATTTATTTATCCAATTTGGCAGCGGAAATTTTCATCAGGACCGTAGTTAGGAAATATTTAATCAGAGTAAACCACCATATTTTATAACATTAAACATATGGGTAAAACCCAAGTTTTCAATACACACATTTCATAGGAATAAATCCTATTTATTTAATAAAAACATCCGTTTTATTATTAGGTAACTTTATTGCCACTTTTCCAAGCCTTCAGTGCTGTCCAGCTGGCTTCTATTTGGCTTTCACATGTTGTTACCTGAAACGCGTTTTAAAAACATTTTGTCAGTGGGAAATACTGGTGAGTGAATCCCAGTTTAATTAAGTTTATATAAAAAGTCACAGTGAACAGTATTGAGGGCGATCCCGCAATTACATTTGTTTCCAAGTTATATCAATTATCACCCGTTGGTACTGTCGAACCCGACTTGTGGAAATGTTACTCCTTAACCCGGTTGTAACCAATTTTGTATACAAAACCCCAACATACCCACGATAATTGTATTCTTACAAATACACAATAACTGTTATTCGCATAGAAAAAGTATGCAAGGTTTTGTAAAAACATTTAACAAAAATAGGATTACTCACATTGCTGTTTTAGGTTATTCTTTAGGGTTTCCTGGTGAATATCTATAATTTACACAAATGCACGTGTGTTAGTATAATAACCCATTTTAACATTAGTAATACCCTCCCCGAGACGGCATTCCAACGACTACGTCGGGCAGAACCACGACAGCCGTTACGGAACCCTAGATCAATCGGGCAGCGTATCTAATACGTCTCCAGGGGTTATAATACTTACATCGTAGCAGAACCTCGCTATTTTAGGGGGTATAATGCCCGGGTATAGTAACGCCACTACAGAAAATTAAGAAAGAAAGAAAGAATTTGAGCGATAGGACTGAAGACCCGATGCGTGCTATTTATAGGGCTGAAATCGGACTTCCTCGCGGCCCGCGTTAAGTAAGGCTAGGCCTTACACGGCCCGCGTCAATGTGGGTCAACGGCGTAGCTTGGCCCGGTCACCACTAGGCTTGACACGAGGTTGACACGTGTCAGCTCCGGGTCGTGCCACAATTCAGGACACTCGCGGCCCGCGTGAACTTAAGCTATCTTATACGCGGCCCGCATGAACTTATGATTTCAGTGGAGTCCGGTTCATACCCTTATGCGGCCCGCGTTAAGTTGAGGTGAGGTCTTATGCGGCCCACCTCAACTTATTATTTATTGTTTTTAATTTATTTTATATGTTATATTATATTTTGGGCTCGGTTTTCACATACGGGGTGCATATAAATACATATTGGGATATTTTAGGATATATTAGGGTGTCAAAAATATTATGAGGGTGTCGGTTTTACCGAGGGTTGTTATAGGAGCGGACCTTACACTATCACATGAGCGGAACTTCTCAAAATATTCGAATAAGCGGACTTGAACTATTATCCAGGAGCGGAACTTCAGAAAATGTGACAAATGAGCGGACTTGAGCTTGTCAAATAAGCGGAACTACCAAATGTCCGAATAAGCGGAACCTAGTTTGAGTTCAATTTTGTCCATTTTTACTTTGATTTTAAGTCTCAAATTCTCAGGGATTTGTCTATGATCAATTATCTACAATCTGTGAAATTTTGAGCGGATTCCGACCGTTAAATCTCGTTCTGATGAAGAAAGAAGGTGTAGAAGTAAGAATTTTAAATGAAATCCAGCAAATCTCTATAGAACTCCTCCTCCTGAAGCTCTGATACCACTTGTAGGATCGTGATCTGACCCGATTGAGTCGTTCAGAGGCGTTCAACTACGTTTCAGGTGCGGAATTACAAGAAACGGAGGTAGAGACAGCTTGCAATTCACTTAATCTACTGTTTGTATTGATTTGACAACGTTTACAGTTCGTTCTTCACACCGGCAGCACTTCGGCGTGGAATACAAGGAATGGCTATGGTTTCGCTCATTGGAACAACTATATATAGACCTCATAGGTTCGCTTATGTGTACATGACACATAAGCGGAACCTCTACAATGACAGAAAAGCGGACCTTATGTCCAAATGAGCGAACCTATCCATCTAAAGACATACAATCTCATGTTTTCTCGTAAAACGCGCCCTAATCTATACAATACAATGTAAGACTCGATACAAGACGAAGTCGACAGATGTAGTGCACCAACAGGTACGTATTGAGACAACGATAAACACTTCAGTGTACATTCGATCTGATCGGGTGGGAATCATCCCGTTCCGTTCAGCCGTCTGTGCGTGATGGTGCTTATGTCAGAATCTGTACTCTGGTCTTCTTCTTCGGCAACAATCCTTCTCCAAACCAACTCCGGACTAATCGTCAAGTCCATAGTTTGTTTAGGTCCAGATCTCACCGTTTTAAGTAAAAGTTTAAGAAAAGATGAAGATAAGTATAAGTTTTAGTCGAAAAGTCTAGATTTAGTGTAAAAACACATGAAATTCCTTAGATCTGAGCTAGATCTCGACTAGAATGACATCACACAAATATTTCGTACAACCGCCATGATGACATCACCTTCAAGAGCTCAAATCTTGGAGATTTCATGGTGAAAAGTGAGATTTCGAAGGAGAATCATGTGGAGAATGATGTGTAGATCAAAGATGTATATGAATCTAGTGTAAAACCGAAATTGCCGATAAATGAAGAAAAGTAGGAGTACGTGCGTCTTGGTCGAGTGAGGTTGTCACATCAGTGAGAATGATGATGTGATAGGGCTATTTATAGTGTCAGAGTGAGTGAAGGCAGTGTGCACGGGTTGGATGGCACCTCGGTCGAATGGCCATCCGATCGGTTGGTCATCCGATCGGATGGCCACTCGGTCAATCCCATCTTTTCCGTTTAATCATCTTTGATTCGTTTTGCGAGTTAGATTAAGCGTTGTGTACTATTAGGTAATAGTATAACTAGATTATAGCATTAACACAAAAGTTTCCATAGTTTCCACCAGTGACAAGACTCCAGTCCCTCGTTCAACCAAGTCTCAAGTTTTACGAGCCTCAAGAGTCAAGCACCAAAGTATCAAGAGTCAAGAATCTAGATTCCAAGTATCAAGAATCATAGTTTCCAAGTATCAAGTATCAAGAATCATAGTTTCCAAAGTATCATAGAATCATAGCCTCATAGCATAATAGACTAACAAGGTTCAAGCATCAAAAGCATCAAAAGTGTCAAGTTTCATATAGTACAGGGGCTAAAAGTGACAAAAGGTAAAAGTCTAGGGACGCAGGCATTACAATCTCCCCTCCTTTAGGAGATTTCGTCCCCGAAATCTAAGAAGAAGACTGCTCGAAGAGCTACGGATACTTGGTCTCCATCTCACTTTTCAGTTCCTAAGTGAATTCCACGCCACGCTTTCCTTCCCATCGAACCTTGACTATGGGAATCTTGCTGCGCCTCAGTCGTTTGACGCCTTGATCCATGATTTCGACCGGTTTCTCCACAAAGTGTACCGCTTCGTTTATTTGCAATTCTTCAAGGGGAACCTGCAGTTCCTCGTCGGCTAGGCATTTACGTAGGTTAGATACGTGGAACACTAGATGCACGTTGTTTAGTTCTTGTGGCAGGTCGAGTCTGTACGCCACCTTGCCAATCCTCTCGAGTATCTTGAAAGGACCCACATAGCGAGGGGCGAGCTTTCCCTTCTTACCAAAACGAACTACTCCCTTCCATGGAGATACCTTGAGAAGGACTCGGTCAGCAACATCAAATTCTAGAGGCTTGCGCCTATTATCATCATAGCTCTTTTGTCTGCTCCAAGCCTTGATCAAGTTATCACGGATCTGAAGAATCTTATCCGTTGTCTCTTGAATAATTTCAGGGCCAGTAAACTGCTTGTCACCAATCTCATGCCAGCTAAGAGGAGATCGGCACTTGCGGCCATACAAAGCTTCGAAAGGAGCCATCTGAATACTGGAATGATAGCTGTTATTGTACGAGAACTCAATCAAAGGTAAATGTACATCCCAGTTACCACCAAAGTCGATGACACAAGAACGGAGCATATCCTCTAGGGTCTGAATAGTACGCTCGGTCTGTCCATCCGTCTGAGGATGAAAGGTCGTGCTAAGATTCAAATGAGAACCCATAGAGGATTGAAAAGTTTGCCAAAGACGTGAAGTAAAACGACCATCATGGTCTGAGATTATGTCGAGAGGTATACCATGTCGACATATAATCTCATCGGTACAGATTCGAGCAAGCTTCTCCACTTTATAATCTTCACGAATAGGAAGAAAGTGGGCTGATTTGGTCAAATGATCAACAATCACCCAGATACTGTCGTGACCTTTAGGTGTATGGGGCAGTTTAGTAATAAAGTCCATAGCAATGCTATCCCATTTCCAAATTGGGATTTCGGGTTGTTCTAAGAGTCCCGAAGGATGCTAATGTTCCACCTTTACCTTCGAGCAGGTAAGGCATTTAGAAACATATACTGCAATGTCCTTCTTATCGGCACCTGGATGGATAGAGTAACGGGATTTGTGAGCCTCATTCATAATGAGCTCACGGAGGTTATCATGATCTGGCACACAGATGCGATTGAGATAGTATTGAAGACCATCAGATTTAGTTTCGAGTTGATTCACGTTAGCGCCAAGAACTTCTACAGGTAGACTACCTTCATTAGCTGACGAATACTGAGCTTCACGAATAAAAGCATGCAGATTACTGGAGATACGAATAGCCTTAAAATGAGTTTTACGACTAAGAACGTCGGCCACTACATTCGCCTTGCCAGGATGACAGCGAATTTCGCAGTCGTAGTCGTTAAGTAGTTCCACCCAATGTCTCTGTCGCATGTTCAGTTCCTTTTGGTCAAAGATATATTGAAGGCTCTTATGGTGGGTGAAAACCACACACTTTGTACCATACAGGTAGTATCGCCAGATCTTTAACGCAAATACAACTGCTCCAAGCTCCAGATCATGAGTAGTGTAGTTTTTCTCATGCACCTTGAGTTGACGAGAGGCATAAGCACTAACCTTGTCCTGCTGCATGAGCACACAGCCCAATCCAGGTTCAAGGCATCACAATATACCACGAAATCGTCATTCCCATCGGGTGGAGTTAGAACATGGGAGTTACACAAAAGGGTCTTAAGAGTCTGAAAGGATTCCTCTTACTCGGGACCCCAAGAAAAAGGTTTCTCTTTTTTAGTCAAGGAAGTGAGAGGAACAACAATCTTAGAAAAGTCCGAGATGAATCGACGGTAATAACCCGCCAATCCTAAAAACGAACGAATCTCAGATGCGGATTTAGGCGTACTCAATTCTTCACAGCTTCGATTTTTTACGGGTCAACATGAATACCTTGCTTACTAACGACATGACCAAGAAATTGCACTTCATCAATCCAAAATTCACACTTAGAAAATTTAGCATACAAACGTTCACCACGTAAGAGTTCAAGCATCAAGCATAAATGACGAGCATGATCAGCTTTAGACTTAGAATAAATGAGAATATCATCAATAAAGACTATCACAAAACGATCCAAATAGGGTTTACGAACACAATTCATAAGGTCCATGAACACAGCGGGTGCGTTGGCAATCCAAAAGGCATGACCACGCACTCGTAGTGCCCATATCGAGTACGAAATGCGGTTTTGGGTACATCATCCTCAAGTACACGAAGCTGATGATAACCAGAATGAAGATCGATTTTAGAGAAACAGGACGCGCCTTGTAGTTGATCAAATAGATCGTCGATACAAGGTAGAGGATAATGATTCTTAATGGTAAGCTTATTAAGTTCACGGTAGTCGATACACATACGGAACGAACCATCTTTCTTCTTGACGAATAGCACAGGAGCACCCCACGGAGAGGTACTTGGACGAATGAATCCCTTGTCGAGCAGTTCTTGCAGTTAGCTGGATAATTCTTGCATCTCGGAAGGTGCAAGACGATAGGGAGCCTTGGCGACATGAGTCGCACCAGGTATAAGATCAATACGAAAATCAACGGATCTAGGAGGAGGAAGACCAGGAAGATCTTCAAGAAAAACATCAGGGAAATCACACACTACTGGAACGTCGCTTATGCTCTTCCCCTTGCCCTTTTGTTCCACCACGTGGACCAAGAAGGCAAAGTTCTGTTTACGTAAGCAACTGTTCGCTTGAGTGCATGACATCAGCCTCAGTCCTTTCGAAGGTCGGTCTCCATAGACATGCAAAACATCACCGGACGGAAGAGGTAGACGAACAAACTTCTCGTGACAAGCAATCTCTGCATGATTCTTATGCAACCAATCCATGCTGATTATGACATCAAAACTACCCAATTGCATGGGTATTAGATCAATAGCAAACACATGGTCGTTAAGAGTCAAGGAACAACCACAGAGAATAGAATCAACTAGGATAGACTTCCCATCGACAATCTCTACCGAAAACGACTAAGGTGACTTAGAGCATGCACAATTTAACAAAGATTCAAATTCCACGGACACAAAACTTCTATCGGCACTAGTATCAAATAGAATCGAAGGGCAAAGGTTATTCATAAGAAATGTACCATTAACGACGTCATTGTCATTACGATCCTGATTAGCATTAAGGTTGAACGCTCGTCCATGAGCGGCTAGCTGCTGGTCCTGGTTCAGCTGAGGACACTGGTTACGAAGATGGGTAGTATCTCCACACTTGTGGCATGCACGAACAGCATTAATGAGCCTTGGGTTCTGCTGAGGGGCTGGGAGAGCTGGTAGGGCTGCCTAAGCTGGGGCTTGCTGAGCTGGTTGGGCATGATTAGCTTGATGACAGTAAGGGGTCGTGTGACCATAGCGATTACAGTTGGTGCACATACGACATGCAGAATTAGCAGGATGATGAAAGTTGCAAGTGGTACACTTGGGGTAAGGCCCAGAGTACTGCTTCTTGACTTCTAGTGCAGCAGGGTTCTGAACAGCAGCAGCAGGAGCAGGTTTAGCAGCAGGGTTTTGAACAGCAGGAACAATTGCTTTAGCAAACTGCTTATCACGAACGCGGTTGTTGTTGAGACTAGCTGCAAGACGGTAGACTTCCTCAATAGTGTCGAGTTGAGCTGCTTCAATAGAATCACGCATAGCAGGAGGTAAACCATTGATGTACTTGGTTATCATGCGCTTAGGAGTTGAAACCAAGTGAGGAACGATCAAGCTGAGCTGCTTGAAATGGGTAGTATAAGCCAGATTATCGTCACCAATCTGCTTCAAGTGCCAAAACTCTTCTTCAAGCTTCAATT